>NC_081542.1:49046879-49049151 GCF_901000735.1 Corylus avellana | reverse complement strand
GAATTACCACGTCAGAAAATATATTTAAATTAAAACATATATATATATATGTGCAGATAATTTTTTTTTTTAGATAATTTTTTTTCTAGAGTGGTTTTCTGACGTGCCAAACATGGCACGTCAGGAAATTTTCATTTCCTCGTGCGCAACGCACCTAGGCCTGGCGCGCGTTTGAATTTTTTTTGTTTTTTATCTTTTCTTTCCCCTGGCGCCCCATGCCTCTTCATTTGTTTTTCCCACTCTCTCAATATATCTCCATTCTCTCCACGGCAGATTCAAGAAAGCAGAAGAAGGAGAAGAAAAAGAAAAGGCCGGAGAAGAGAAGAAGAAAAAGAAAAAGAAAGGGAGAAGAGAATAAGAGGAGAAGCTGCAGAAGAAAAAGAAAGGGAGAAAGAGAAGAAGAAGAAGAAAAAAAAGAAAAGGAGAAGATCAGAAGAAGAGGAAGAAGAAGAGAAGATTAGAAGAGAGAGAGAGAAAAGTGAGAGCTGGAGAAAATTTTCTCCAGCTCTCACCATGGTGCAGATCGTGCAGATTGATCTGTGTTTCTCGAGAAACACAGATCTGCACGTACGGCAGCGTGAGGGAGCTGCCGTGCGTGATAATTTAATTTAATTAATAATTAAAAATTCCAGAAATTTTTTTTTTTTAAAAATTATTTAATTTTTCAATTTTCTGACGTGGGAGAACTGCAACGTCAGGAAATTTTTTGACGTTGCAGAACTTCACACGTCAGAATTTTCTGACGTTTTACCCACTCACACGTCAGGAAATTTTTTTTCCTGACATCTATGTTTCTGACAATCGACACAAGTCAGAAACGCCACGTCAGAAAATTCCAGTAAGAAAAAAATTGTTTTTTTGTAGAGGATGAGCACTTCATTTGTTAGGCGGCCACCCCAAAAAAAAGATAGCTTGCGAGGACACCACAGGTACAGTGGGTCGCTTCGGCCAACCCAAACAAGGGGGTGGCTGGTGCAAGCCACCTGCATGAGCCACCCTCAGCTGGGGCTGGCCACCCCTCTTGTTGGGTGGAGGGGTGGGTCCGCCGACCACCATTACTTTATTGTTTTCTTACAAGTCTAAAAATAAGCAGAAATGAGCACACCTGCAAGTGAATATGAGCAACACTATTTTTTGTTAGCTAGCTAGTAATCAAATTCCTGCAAAAGAATTTGATACCGAAACTGTCATTGCGAAATTTTTTTCCTTAGCTCTGGATATATTATCGTCAATGAAACACAAACCATCTTACACAATGCCGTTCTATGTTTTTTTTTTTTTTTTCAATAACCAATAATCTTTCCCTAATTAATCATGTAAGTTACGCAAATTTGCAGCGATTTCAAGGAGATACTACATTGTTTGGAGGTGCATAGCTCAAGGTACAACCTATTTTCTTTCCATACAGATATTCACATGCAGATAGGCTCATAGGCACTTACCATGTGGATTAGTTGAATGATTCTCTGTGGAAAGCTAATCTCACCTTGCTCTCTGTCATGGGCTGTTAATAGGATTGCCACCCATTAAAAGACTGTGGGACATAAAAAAGCGACAAAAGAGTGTGCTAAAACTTGCCCGAATTCTACGTATAGCAGACGATACATGGATGCGCAAAGACGACCTTGAGAAGAAACCTAAGGATGTCGCTAAGTGTTCATTTTCTGAGCCTCCAATAATTTCAGCCGCAAGAAATGGGATCATAGAGATTGTAAACCTCATTCTTGAAGTGTATCCTCAGGCAACTGAGGTCATAAATGACCGACTGGAGAACATATTTCATATTGCAGCAAGATGTCGAAGGAAAGAAATCTTGGATCGTCTCCAACGTTTGCCTCCTCCGTTATTAAGGATTGGGAGGAAGATCAACATAGATGAAGACAGCATTTTGCATCAAGCTGCGTACCAGGATAAGCATCCGCTGAGGGACAGGCCTGGGGAAGCCCTTCACATGCAGTCAGAGATACAATGGTTTAAGGTCCTTATTTTACTTTCGTTGCTCTCATCCTTTATTATTATTATTTTTATTTATAGTTGGGTAGCTGGGGCTTGACTCTGACTAGTGCGTTCCTCTACACGGGTCAAGCAAAGGTAAGGCTTTTGTTCTGGATCAGGATCCCAGCAATGGCTGGGAAATTGCTTATGGGTTTTTTTGTTCATCCAATGGTTTAAATTTTGCCACGTGTCCCATTAAAAAAAAATATATTATATATATTTTAAAAAATAAATATAAAATAAAATAATAATAAATTAAAAAATTAATTTAATAATA
>NC_081542.1:49027847-49046779 GCF_901000735.1 Corylus avellana | reverse complement strand
ATATATATATATAAAACTCATCATTTTCTGCTCCATCTTTTTTAAGCTTTTGGAAGTACTGTAGATGGACTTTTTCTTAGATACAGAAAAATGGAGAGAATCTGCTTGTAATTAAGGGTGTTCTACTGCATGGGTACCTCTATAAGGCAAGCTCCACCCTTAAGCGGATCGAGTAGGATGCTGTTTAAGGCACTCTAATTATAATTATGGTAAATAAGTAATTTAAAAAATGCCTGCAATTTAGTAAATAAGGCACTCAATTAATGAATATTAATAAAACAATTTTCATAAAAAATAAATTAAAGTCCTAATTACCGTAAATATTATTTAATTAAGGCTCCCTAATTATGGTAATTCAGTAATTTTTTTTTTTTTTTTTTTAAAAAAAAAGCATTAATCTCTAACATTTTGAAATAAATAAGGCTTAAAAAATTGATAGCATGCAATAAATAAATGAATCAAATAATTTTAAAAATATTCTTAATTAAATAAAACCCATTAATCTTGAACGTTCCATTATTGAACGCTGTGGGTAGATATCTTTTTTTGCCTTTGATGAGCATTGGATTTGGGTAGCCAAAATTCTGGACGTCAATAAATTAAATGCCAATTGGATCGTTTGCATGAGACATAGATTGCTTCAACATTCAATCTTAATTATGTTACACATGTCCATGCCTGGACTAAATATAAAATTTATTTCAACTTTTAAAATATAGGAATTAGATGCATGTTACACCTCATTCTTTTAACTATCCTTTTTTTTTTTTTACAACTTCAATAGATCTACCATTGAATTTATTGATTCATATGGATCCCAAACAAATTTAATAGTGAATTCACCTATTCACTATATAGAGATAGGTGAAAGATGAAATGAAGAATGATTTTTGTTATTTCTCTAGGAATTATGCTACACTAGCTAAGATTGTGTTCAATGTTCAATTTTTTTTAAACAAATGAATCAGTTCAATCTTATTTATTGATAAACAAGTATAAAGCTCAAATAACACAAAACAAAAGCTTTGTGTTATGCAAAAGCTTGTAACCTTGTAATTTCGGCTATGGTTGCTTCAGAACTTTTGCTCTGTGTTATTCAATGTTCAAAATTGAAATGGAAAAACGTACAAAATAAATAAATGCTAAGAAAATGGAAAGTTTACAAAATATTTATTCAATTACAAAGCAATTAAATAAATATTTTGTAAACTTTGGGCAAATATAGCTCTCTAATGGTATGATATTGTCTTCCTTAATTGGAATAACACCTCACTAACATATGACATATTTAATTGAAATTGAAAGGAAATTATAAAGACGAGAATATTGAAACTAATGATTTCTATATACTATGATACTATGCTATATCACTATATATTTATTCCAAAAGCTTAATTAAGTTTGTTGAAAATGGTGAATCTAGTCATTAATTTTAATTAATATTTTGACACTCCCTCTTTTATGCGGATTCAAACTCTTATTTAGTAAGTGAGATAAACACATAAAATATTTAATTGAAATGATAAAATTAGTGATTTAACACAAAATTTGCCTTTAAAATGCATATATATATATATATATATATATATATATTAAGTCCCAAAATTCACTGGTTTAAATAATTAAACTGTCTTTGCTTGGTTGTAGTAACGTAATATATGGAAGGACTATCCACTACTACTCGTTCATCTGAACTGATGAAACCAAAAATGATTTTGACCAAGGGGCACAGCTATCATGTGTCAGATTAATTTCTACTCCATCTCCTGTGTTCTTACTCTATATTTGGAGGGATCATTCAAAAGAGTAGAGTAAACAACATCAGGCCAAATATATTGAGAGCATTGCAAATAAACTAGGAATTATTTTATTCATTTAGATTACTATTTTTCATAAATGTGTAAGCTAAGACAGCGAAAACAGTCCAGCTCCATGTTTTTTTTCAACACGATACATTTGGATAATTAAATTGCTCCTTCTTCCCCAAGTTTATTTCACTGACATCTCTCTTGAGGGCATCATTGGATTCTGCACGTGTAACGAAGGAAAACATATTAGTTAAATGAATAAAAAACATGCATATTTTCACTTGCAAATTGAGAGAGAGAGAGAGAGAGAGAGAGAGATTATATACTTGCTGCAGTCCATATTGGGGTCAATGTCAATGGGTACGGGAGTGTCGATCTTGCAGAGAGAGGGAAGTTGTTTAGCTTTCTCAGGGTTAACATTCATATCTTTTCCAACCTTTTTGAAACACTCGCATAGAGATTTGCGTATTTCAATGGTGGTAGCCTGGTTCAGCACAGCCTGTGCACCTTGACAGCAGGCATCAGTGGGCAACGCTGGGCCATAACTCACCAAAAACGACTGGCACGGCAACAAATCTATTACAGCATCTGTGCATGATATGTCATTCGAAGGTCTCCCACTTGCATTTAAGGCCAAAAACATCAACCCAAAGGCCAATACAACACAACCCATCATTTTCTTCTCCATTAATTCTCTTTTGAACTATATAAAGAGCACTAATCGTTAATTTCTTTTCTGCAAATATGAAATGAACATGCTTTGGAGTATAAGTTCAAGCTCTATTTATAGAGCCCTGCCATAAGTACCCTTAATAATTATCATTAAAGTGAAGTTAATAAGCGCGTCACGTCTAGGGTTAAAAAAGAAAGAAGAAAGAAAGTTAATTCATTCCCTTCTATGTTAAAAACAAATCTACTATAGAAATTAATCTTTAATACCAAAATTATCTTTAAATCTTTTTATGGTTATATGTGATTTTGAAGCTTGTTATTCGGTGTAAAATGTTTTCAATGTTTTCCAACATGGAATTACCTTATAAAACCTGGGGGATTACATTTAAACACATTGACTCTAATGCAAGTCTTATGTGTCACGAGTATTTTTATGGCAACTATTAAATCAGAGTTAAAATATTTCTTATCGAGGAGAAAGGTTTAATTGATACCTTCCGTTCTAAGGTTTTAATATGAAGTTGAACAAGCCCTTGTGTTTTTAATATTTTTAATTATTATTTTTTTCTTTTTCGAGTTTATCTATTGAAAACTCAAATTCTAGCTCTGCCAGTGAAAGCAAATATCTTGATTTTGATTAACTAGTAATTGTGTTTTATAAGTACATTTCAATGGAGCTAGCTATATAGGGTTATGTTGCACGCATGTAATTAAGTCATGGACAACGGCGGAGCCAAGGCCAGCGGGGTTGAGAGGGGGCATATGCCCCCTCTCACCTACCTAAAATACCCTTAACCAAGGATACATTTAGACCTTGCTTACCCAGAAAAAGAAGTGCCTCACCCTTATGTTTGGCTGTCGCTCAGTAAGACAAAAAGAAAGGAAAAAAAAAAAAAAAAAAAACCCACAAAGCTCGTGTCCTTTTTCTCTCTTCTAATCTTCCTCTGTTTCTCTCTTTTTCCTTTAGAATCTCTCTCCCTGGCATGTACAATTGAGAGAGCTGCAAAACAACATCTTGCTGGCTCATCCATGCTTTTCCTCATTTTCCCTTCAAGTGAATCTGCAGGTTATCTCCAGAGAGAGACATCTTAGTGAATGGTGCTGGAGGCTTTGGAAGTAACTTAATTATTTTACGTCCA
The DNA here is from genome assembly GCF_901000735.1 of Corylus avellana. Lineage (NCBI taxonomy): Eukaryota > Viridiplantae > Streptophyta > Magnoliopsida > Fagales > Betulaceae > Corylus > Corylus avellana. The sequence goes on along the minus strand of NC_081542.1, from coordinate 49,043,160 downwards.
AGTCCACATGTGTTTCAACAAGCAAATAACACTTTTCACATGGACAAATGGCCATCGTAGGATTTTGGATAGCTGACAACTTATTTGTTTTAATTTTCTTTTCTTTTTTCATTTAAGAGATAAATTTAATTGTGTTTTTCATTTAAGAGATAAATTGTGTTTTCAAATCACACGTATTAAAACTGTTTTTAATGGCAATTTTTGATACCACAAATCCATATATACGAACTCTTAATCTTGCCCCTCGTAAATTGAAATCCTAGCTCTGCCACTGGTGATCATGGAACTCACCCTTGTGATTGATCCACATGGGTGTGACCACGCATGAGAGACGTTGATTTAAACAGCTACACATAGCTAAAATATATATAGCTTTCTAATAGTCAAATATCATCAGCCTTGAAATGACAATTTATCAACACATTAAATACTTAATTAAAATGGGAGATGATTTACAAACAAATTATTCGATCGTAATCTGTTATACTGTATGAGTCACCTTATATTTGCTACTAAAAGCAAATATCTTGATTTTGATTCATTTCTTAGGCACAACTCCGTATTGCATGGTAGTAAACGTGTTATATTTGTATATGTATATTTTAATGGAGCTAGTGTAATGGTGCATCTAAGTCATAGAACTCACCCTTGTGATTGATCCACGTACGCATGAGAGACTTTAATTTAAGAGGGCCTAACTCAAGTATAGCTTTCTAATATTAATAGTTAGGTATCATCCGTACCTTTGGAATGACACTATATACCAAGTACCAACACTTGAAATATAAGGTAAATTACAAAGACAATGTTCGATCGAAATCAATATAATCTCTACAATATGATTGCATGTTAATTGAAATGAGATAATTGATGATTTAATCCAAAAAAATGTCTTTAACAAACATGCACCAAAAAATTAAACACCGACAAATGATTTAATTTACCGGAGTTTCACAAGCACTAAAAAATTAAAGAAAGATGCGTCGATATATAAACAACCGTATGATCCACGTGAATGGAATGATTGGTGGAGTAATATGACTTTTATATTTGTAAATGGTAAGTAATTAATTAATTAGGTGGTTAATTCCCGTGATTCACTGGTTTAAACTGCATGGCTTAATTTGCTTGGTTGTAGTAACGTAATGGTAGGATTATCTAGCACATGCATGATTTCTACTGCGTCTCCTGCATTCTTACTTTAATATATATACGGAGATGCAGTGATCCTCCGTCAACCCTGCTTCTCCATCTTTGTCTTCGGCATCATCTCTACCCGCTGCTGCCTTTCGCTCAACCTTCCGGCCACCTCGAGCCTCCGCGATTCCGCCATCTCCGCTGCTGTTGTTGCTGATTTCTGGATTTGGAGATTTTTACTTGCTTTTTAATTTTATGCTCTGCCTTGTGTGGCATTTGTTGGTCACTGTGTTCATTTTCTGGTTTAGATCCTTGATCTGGTCTTTTTTTTGTATTTTTTACAGAGATTTTCCTCTCCTTTCCGACCACTGAAGGTCGGCTGTGTTGTTCTTTTCTGACCACTGATGGTTGTGTCGGCTACCCTTTAGGGTGTTGTTCCATTTACGGAATTTTGCCGTTTATTACAGCCTATTTTGGCTGTTTCGGTTTACTTGATGGGCCGAGTCATTTATTTGACTTATTCCCAACTGTTATTGGGATTTCTCTGTTGTTTTTGTCTTTAGTTTGTTTTTGGTCTATTGTTGGAGAGCCCACCCCTTTTTCGTTTTTAGAATCGTCCTGTCCTTCTTCCTTTTGAATCAGGAGTGAAAAGGATCCTTCCTGGTAACCATTTCCTTATTCAATTAGAAAAAGAAAAAAAAAATAATAATAATAATATACGGAGGTGCATGCATCCAAAAGATGGAGTAGAAAGAACAATATCGATCAGGCCGCCAAATATGTCGAAATCATTGCAAAGAAACTAGGAATTATTTTATTAATTTAGATTACTATTTTTCATAAATATGTAAGCTAAGACAGCCAAAACAGTACTAGTACTCCAGCTCCATATTTTTTTCAACACGATACATTTCGAAAATTAAATTGCTCCTTCTTTCCCAAGTTTATTTCACTGACGTCGTATATAATATATCTGATCCCATGCATGAGAGCATCATTGCATTCCGCACGTGCAACCATTGAAAACATATTAGTTAATTAAAGGTTACCTAAAATCTCCTTAGGGTTTTACTTTTTTATTTTTTTCTTCCTTAGGGTTTATTTTGTATTATAGGAAGTCCTTGTGGTTTTGGTAAAAGACAAAATTGATCTTTCTGTCCATTGACCGTTAGTTGACCTAACGAAACTCCACGTAAACCAATTAGAAACTGATATTTGGCATAAGTGGCTACGTCATCAGTGATGACGTGGCACCTAGTTAATTATTTTTTTTAAAAAAAAAATTAACCTTTCACCGGTACCGTGAGTCATCTTCTCCGGTGCTGTGAGCCACCGGTTCCAGCCCTTAGGGTGATAAAATCCCTAAATAGTTAACCTTTCACCTTAGCCGTTCGTGACCCAGCCGTGGCTGGGTCTGGCCACTCAGCCACGAGGTTCTCTAAACCTCTCTTTCTTTTGAGCTCAAAATGAGCTCAAATCTAATGTGGATTGGTACATTTTATTTTTGTGCATTTTTTGAGTTTTTGCTTATGTGCCAGTGACTCAGTTAGGGATTGGATGCTGTAAAACAAGGATTTTAAAGAGCCTCCTGACCAAAGTTTAACTCCTTATATAAATGACTTCCTTTTTTTTCTTTTTCTTTTTTTTTGTAATTTTTTGAACGGAGAATGACTTTTGTTGCGAACCTTGAGGCTTTTAGAAATTAAAATAATAATAATAACAAACCCAAATGCATGCTTTTACATAGGAATTGAAAAGAATTAGTAAGATTCATTACATTCAATTAGGACCGGCAATTTTGACACAGTTCACAAACTCAATATGAACCCGGTACAAAATTATTATAGGGTCAAAATTTGATATAAACCGGTTTATGTCATAAACGGGCTTACCTGCTTGGCCCATGGGTTGATCTACTTGACATGTTTATAAAATTACATATATTTTTTATATAATAAATACACGTTGAAACTGACCAAACATGTCAAATGGGTCATGTTGGGTTAGGTCAAACAGGTTAAATATGTTGCATGGGTCTAAAAACGGGTCGACCTACTTATGAGACTTTTTAAACGGGTCAATCGGGCGTGTGTAATGTCACTCGTGGATCATTCTCGAGTTTAAGGGTTCTGACCCATTTACCTAAACGGGTTATGTTCAAATTTACCCTTATAGAATTTGCATATCGATCCAAACCCAACCTGCCAACCCATTTTGCCGACCCTTCATCCAACTACATTTTCCACATTAGCACCTAAGACTAGGACCAGAAGAAGATGGGCCCATCTTACATGCTAGGACTTTCAAAGTCAAATGGGGACGAATTGGGTCTTTTTATTTTCTAATGGTCTAGGTTGTGAATTTTTGCAATATAATAGGAATTCTCATATTGGGATCACATGCAATAGTAGTGTATCGCACTCGTGCAATTATCATAATCTTGCCCATTCATTTAAATAAATTGTGATGATACAAAAAAGAGAATGAAGAGACGATTTGCACCTCGTCCAAGCCACAGGGTTGGTGAGGTGGCCGAACCATCTCTCCCTTTGTTCACAATGAGTGGTTTAGTCACCTTTAATGACATGGTTAGAGGTGACTTGACCACTTTCATTAGTTAGATTATGGGTGGTTGAAAGTTGAATCACTCCAGCCACTCATATATATGGCTTGCAACGCGGTGCAAGTTACTCATTTCTTCTCTCTTTTTATGTGCTGAAAATGAAGTTCACTACCATTAGGTTATTTGAATTTCACTAAAATTTAGATAATCTAAAAAAAATAATAATAAAGAAAAATAAAATGTGAACCCCAGCCACCGGTCTAGATAGATCGATGGACTCTACTATACCTACACCCTAAACTGTCTTGATATTGCACTGGATCTTATTCCTTCGCCCCTAGACAAGGAATGGTTTCCCTTGCTAATAGAATTGGAATAAACATTTTGACTTTCGTGTTTTATGAGAAATCCGAGTACATACTCAATTAAATATGGAATATTTGGGATTCCAATGAATAAGACGCGCTTAAACATATACAGTTCATGTAATGCTGTCAATTACGCGCTTGGAAGAAAATTTTCTAGTGGGGGATACTGACAAGAAAGAGAATGATTTAGACAAGATGACAAAATGCCATTCACCGTAGAATTTGGTATAAAATTTTAAACTAAAAGACAAACGCTATACTGCTGGGTTTTGAGACGGTTTTTACTGGCGTTGGAAACAATGTGGCCATCGACTTATTGAGTCAAGAAGCCCGGCTTTCTTGTGATTTGCTTGGGATTCCCAACAGAACAACAATCCTTGCTCCTCGATCGATCGTACGTGTTCTTCAAGGATCATTGTTCCAAAAATCAAAACTAGTGCAAGAATATTAACCTGATTAATGGCGGTGAGTATGATCACTTCTGGTCTCATGAATGTTCTTTATCATTGGCCATTGATTTTTGGAGTATTTGGATTAGATTGGTAGCTAGCTAGTTTTCTTTATGTTAATAGCTTGATCTATCTAGTTTTCTATTTTCCTTCACATGTTATATATATGCACAGCTGATCTTGTTAATGAAATGACTATATATATATGGCTGCAGCAAAACTCACATGTCCCAAAATTTGGCAACTGGGACGACAATGATAACATACCTTACACAATCTGCTTTGAAAATGCACGGAAAGATAAGGGAGGGGTGAAGATGATGAACCCAAACGATCCAGAGGAGAATCCAGAGGCCTTCATGTGCATGAGAGAAGGGTTGGCAGTTAATGTCAACTCCAACAACTCAATTTCTTCTTCAGAAAAACAGCAGAATAAGGGGGGGCATTCAAGGCCTCCTGCTCATCCCAGGAACAATAGTATTACTAGTTCGAATCAACAAAAAAGTGGGAGCCACAGGAGAATCACATCAGAATCTGGCAGCGAAAGAAGCGGCTCTGATTATTCACTCATGCATCCTGGTCATCGACGTGTGAGCTCTGACATGAAGAAGAAGAAGAACACTTCGTCTGATCGTGGAAGTAATAGCTTCTCCACGTCAAGGACCCGACATAGTACTAGTAGAGAGAGAACAGCTGGAAGCTACTCCTCTAATGATCACATGACAGCTGTAAGTCTTCTATTTCAAAACCCTACATAAATTGTTTAACAGAAGTAGAGACCTCAATATATATATATATTTGCTAAATGAAACTGATTTGTGATTAATCCTATATATATATATGTATGTGTGTGTGTGTGTGATGAACAGCATCATAAAGTAGCATCGGTACCCAAATTTGGGGCTTGGGATGAATCGGACCCTAAATCAGGAGAAGGATTTACTGTCATATTCAACAAAGTGAAAGAGGAAAAACAGATTGCGGCTACCCAGTTCGCATCTGAGCCAACACAATCAAGCTATTATTCGAATGCCCATGGCCATGGACGATCTTCCTCTAGATCAAAGGTATATAAATGCAAGTAATTAATTACTGTTATCGCTCATACAAATTTCACCAATCATAGCTAGAATTTAGTTTACACCGTCCTTAATCCATGATTTTGTATAAATTAAATTACATTTTTATCATATAATTATGATCTTATAATATTGCTAATGTGTTATGAGATAAAAATGTCATATACATGCATACACTGCATTTATCTTTTGTATATGCTTTCTTTCTTTGAGTCTCGTTTTTACATTTCATCACTATATATTCATTATAACCTAATTATATATGATATTATGCAGATGTGTTGCTGTCTGTTTTCAAGTGAAAGTGATCAGTGATTTACATGGCTCTGCCTTTGCTTTCACTTGGTAGACGAGCAAGTGAAAGCAAATGCAAATTAAGCTTCCTGGCATGAGCCGAGCCCATTGCAGTCTGCGTACAATTTTGTTATAGGGGCAAATTCTATTAATTTAAGTAGACATATTTCTATAATGTTGTCCATTTCTCGTGTTTTGTTTTCTGTTTTTGTTTTATTTTCCTTAAAAAAAAAAAAAAAGGGTGAACAGCGAGTTTGTACGGCTCGTTATTTTTCTCAAAGTATTAATTTATCTTGTATTAAAAAGTTCTTATGTAATTGTTTTCTTGGTATTTCTTATGAGTATTAATTAAAGAACCTTAGGCTGTTTGCCAAATTGGTATTTGTCTTGCATGGTTGACTATATATAACAATGTCATGACCAAAATATTAAGGGCCTAGGCCTAGCTTAATATTTGAATAAGAGTTGCGGAATAATAACTCTTCGCTACTCTAAAGGTTAATTTAAAAATAAATAAATAAATCATCGCCATTTATATATTTCATTTGTTGTTTTCATCCATTTGGGTACGTATTTCACTAAAAGTCTGTTTGGGATTGCGTTTGAAAAGTAGAACTTTTAAGTTAAAAATAGCTTTTGGGCAAAAGTTTCATTTTTAAACTTTTGTCAAAATTGCACTTTGGCCATTTTTAGGCTTTTTGGACCCTTAAAAGTGCTTTTAATTTTTTTACCAAACGAATACTTTTTTCTTCAAACGGACTTTTTGAGTATTAAAATCACTTTTAAACCCTTTAAACGCAATCTCAAACACGCTTTAAATCCACCATAGGTGATTCATTAAATTAAAAAATATGGGCCGGGAGAAGAGAATTAAGGAATCATTAAAATGCTTAAAAAAAATATATTATCATCTTTTGTTTATTTCCTCAAAAGTGTAAACCATTTTTCTCAATCATTTCTCTCTCCAAAAAAAAAAAAAGTCAACTTCATTTGTTCACATTAAGAAACAATTTTCATCATTTTTTCTCGCAAAAAATTTAAAACTGCTTTGTACTTTATATCACATAATTAAATCAATCAATTATTTTATTATTTCTCCATGCAAATTTTGATTTCTTTCTCGCCAAATCTATCACACCCCTGCTGTGTGAGTGGGAGAGAAAGAGAGACTTTCAATGTGCTTTGTGAAAGAAACTACAGGATATTTAATTTGGAAATATCGTTTTCCTTTCATCATTCAATCCATAAACGTTTTTCAGTATGTAAGATGGCATGATCAACAGCTAGCTTCCTCCTCTTCATATTTGTTCTTCAAGTTTTTGAACCAAATAACTCACAGCCAAGTTTGACCAGAATAGACGATAAAATGCAACAATCTGTCATTTTTTTTTTTTTTTTACATAGTTTTCATTCAAATTGTGTACGTTAACATGTGAGAAACAAAATTTTCGATTGCTTTAAAATTGCCATATATCCTTAGACAATTGCTTCACACATGCAGTGGCGGAGCTAGACAATTGATATTAAGAGTGTCGCTAAAAATTTTTTGAGGATGCTGAGTGGTAACTTGCATAAGTAGGAGATAACTTTTTTTTTTTTTTTGCTTTTGCTTTGCTTTGCTTTTGCTTTTTTTTGGGGGTGCTGTGTGGAACTTAGGAAAATTTAAAAGCTCATGGCACCCCCAAAGCCTCAAGTGGCTGGCTCCGCCACTGCACACATGTTTCTGGAGAAGAAGATTTTTTAGATGGACAATTTTGAAGTTAATTGTGGCTTCTTCTATTAGCGTTTAAAAATAAAAAGCACATTTTGTTCTTCTTTTAATGTGTTGAAAGAAAAGTACGTAAAAAATACATGTTTAGAGACCCGTAGTAATTTCATAGACTAAATTTGAGAAAGTTTTTCGAACTTAGTTTAAAGTTTTAGAGAAAAACTCTATCCAATTTTTAATAATACATGAGAAACACATATTTTTTAATATAATTTTTTCAAACTCTTTCAATACTATTAAAAAACACATAATTCACATATTATCAAAAGCATACATAATTTGTCCAATCAGTTTATTTATTTAGGGTAAAATCTACTTTAACCCCTTCAAACTACAACCCAATGACAATCTACCCTCCAAATTATCAATTACAATAATTTACCTCTCAAACTATCAAAACAATGACAATGTACCCCCAATGCTAGCAAAATGACAAAATTACCCCTATAAAATTTTCAATAAGACAAAAATACCCTTAAAATTTTGAAAAAAAATTAATTTTTAGTATTTTTGTTTTTATTTTAGTAAGAGTAATTTCATCATTTTTTTTAAATTGGAGGTACATTGTCATTGTTTTAGTAGTTTAGAGAGTAAATTGTCGCAATTGATAGCTTGAGGATAAATTATCATTGGAGTGGTAGTTTGAAGGAGTTAAGTGAACTTTACCCATTTATTTATTATCGTTGGTTAAGGACCCTGCTAATGGCGCTTAAATTTAAAATTTCGAAAATAAACCGACAGAAAAATACCCCACTGCCAAGGGGTCCACCCCAAGTCCCAGTCTCTACGGCCATGATTATCTCGCGTCAAAAGTTCATACAAAGCAATCTGATTTGACCCCGCACAGGAGCCGAGCTCAATCGCAATCGGCTCATGAAACGACGACGTCCCTCCACCACAACCTAACAACGACACCTCAAAATGAAATCCCCCAAGCGCCAAAACTGTCATAAAAACTGATAAAAACCAGGTTCTCTCTTTTCAAAATTTCAAATCTTCCAAGCGAGTGGTTTTTCGCTTCTCTTGGTTCTCGCAAATGGAGATAGGATCGGGTCCGATTGCTTCGTGCTCCAAAGACGACCAGAAGATCTACCAGGAATGGTTCAACTTGGCCGATTCAGGTACCTTTTCCTTTCACTCTGCTTTAATCATTATCAAACTCATTTCGTTGAATCAAATCTCAAAAATCATATGCTAATATTCTTTCCTTTAGATGGAGATGGCCGTATTACTGGAAATGACGCCACGAAGTTTTTCGCCATGTCGAAGCTATCTCGATCAGAACTCAAGCAGGTAGATTTGATTTGATTCGATTCGTATTTTAGTGTTTTTACTGACATATAGAAAGTCTCATAACATTTACCGGTTACCTGCGGAGTTTAGATTCTGTGTGGTGTGATTCAGTTGAGCGATGGTTGCTTGTTGATTTTTTTCAAGTAGATTATGCTTGTCGATATTTTTTTTCAAGTAATTTATCTATATCTAGGTTTGTAGATTTGATTTGATTTTATTCGTATTTTAGTATTTTTACTGACACATAGAAAGTCGGATAAGATTTACCATTACCTGCAGAGTCTAGTTAGATTCTGTGTGGTGTGATTCAGTTGAGCGCTGATTGTGTGTTGTATTATCAGAAATTTCCTTGTTGATGTTTTTATGTGATTTTTTCAAGTAGATTGTGTTTCGCCAAGCGTTTTAGTGAATTTATTGTAAGTAGTCAGGCTTCTTAGGATGAAGAATGGGGTTTGCATAGATCGATACTACTACTACGTGCTTTAGCTTGCCGTTGGTTGCACCTATTGAGTTTTGAATTGAAGAAGGATAAAGAATAAAAGATGATTTTTTCCTTGATTTGGTCCAATTAGATATATTATTAGAAACCGATTCTGTTTCTATTTGGCCTTCCATTTTCTGATTTGTTATGCTACTTCTATGGATGAAGATCCTCTAGATTTTTTCTGCTAAATTTATGGTGGAGTTTTTAAAATTCGAATCATTATTTTTATTTAACTACTTTATATTTTGCTACCTTCGTATTTACCACTCTAGAGGATCCGAGTTGGAAAAATTTAAATTATTTAGTCAAAAATTTTGGAGAACTCTACCAAGGATATTAATCCTACTCCTATCATGATCAATTTATGCAAAATTTCTAGAATTTTCAAGTATTCTGACTAACCATATCCTTTTTACTTGACTTCAACAACTATTAGTGATATGATTGTTCGAAACTCACATATTTATTTCTTATTTGTTTCCAAAGGTGTGGGCAATTGCAGATTCAAAGCGACAAGGGTTTCTGGGCTTTACTGAGTTCATCACTGCGATGCAGGTTGTACATTGAACTATTGTTTCGGGGATTTTATAATAAAACCTTTTACTTTTGACTAATTGTTTTAATGTACAGCTGGCATCCCTGGCACAAGCAGGACACGAATTAACCCCAGATATCATTAAAACTGCAGGCAAGTAGAAGAATATGTTTCACTAGCTTTGCTCTTTCTCATATGTGTAGTAGAGAGCAACATGCTTGAGCGCATATGCTCTGGAGTTTTTACTCATGACCTTAACAAATTCATTATCAATTTTTAAGATTGGCTACTCCTTGCATTAACTTTAGTAAATGAAGAATTCATGCTTATGGACCTGATGGGTTACTCCTGGCATCATAAACCTCACATTATCATATATTTTAGTAAAATTATATATGGAAGGTGCCAAGGTACAGGACCTTTAATGGTACTTCTAAGCATGATTGTAATTTGAGGGCATCACTGTCCTTGTAAATGATTAAAGTTAATTTAGATATTAAAAGATGAGGTAAAGTTTAGTTTTGGGATTATACATTAGATTTCAAGCTAACAATGCACATTGAACCTTCTTTTTAACATGAAATGGGAGATAAAGCTGTCCTTAAAACTTCAAGAATTGATTAAGCCCATCTCTGACAATTAATGGGCATCCTTCTTGTGCATCACAACCCTATGTAGGCAAAACATTTAGTAACAAATATTGTAAGGAGTTTAGAAAACATCCCTCTCTTGTATCATTTAAATGTAGCTTTAAGAATACGCATGTCATAGTCCATTCAGTATTGCTGAATTAGCATCAAAGAATTGAGACGCCAAGCTTGATCTTTGGATTGTTCCTTATGAGCCGTTCCTCTAGACTAGTTTAAATATTATGCTCCATATTTTATAAAAACATTGCTTTTCTTGTATTTTATTTGTTCAAGTTAAGTTGATGCATTTCCTATCTTTTATTACAGCTGACATCGAGAATATCAAACCTCCATTGATGGAAGGTTTGGATAATTTAATAGCTGTAAGAGTCTTCCTTGTCCTCCTTGGTGTACTTTTATGGTTGAAATCATTAATCCATTGATTCCTTTTCTTGTTTCTTTCTTCTTTTTTTCAGAAAACTAAGGCTTTGACGATAAATGGCCACCCTGAAGTAAATGGTTCGTGAATTTTCTAATTTGTCATTGTTATGAGTGACATAGTTTAACCAGTCTTTCACTATGTTAGTTTTACTGATGTGTTATAGGAAACGTTCAGCCCCAACCACCATCAACTCAATGGTTTGGTTCAAAATCAGCAAAGAAGGTAGGATCTGCATTTTTCCATTTGTCATTGAGAGACTTTTTTGGTATCTTAATTGAAATGTTTCATATTTTTTTTTTTTTTGTGTTATCTTTCATGCTTTTTTAAATCTGTATCTGTCAAAATTTGGTATATTCTTTATAGAAATTGAGCTTAATTTCTTATTCAATGACCTTTGTATTATCTTTTATGAGTTTTCCTTATGCCTATGTATGTATTCGAAAGGTCTGTGAAGAGTTTTTTTGGTACTTTATTAACTCTCTCTCTCTCTCTCTCTCTATATATATATATATATATATACCTATTGGTCCCATGAGCAACTGAAAGATTTTTTCTGGTGAAGAGTTTGAGATTTCTACTTAAATGATGCATACAATATTTACCAACTCAAATTAATAACAATTGCTTGAGAATTGACAAGCTCCCTTTTACATTTGTTAGTGTTTTTCTTTCGTTATTAGTAATTTATTATGAATTGATTAACCAGATCCGTTTACTTTCCCTCTGTTCCATATGGCTGAATGGTCTTCTTTTTCTTTTGACTTCTTATCAATCAAAGTATGAACTAATTAAGAGATTTGCAAGGCTATTTGGCAATTTGCTTGTAGTGCGTAGACAAAATCTGAACAGGAAGCGATCAAACAGATTCTAGAGCATTTTGTTGCTTTACTTTTTAGTATTGGCGAGGATGATTCTTTTCTAATGCAAACATGAGCTTAGTATGAAATATATTTACCCTTTAGTATTGATGAGTTTACCACTTAATGGCAACCTTGTTTGTTATTATTTATAAGCCAAATAATTCGTAGGAAGTTAATGATCCATACTTCTGATGGTTGATTTTTTTTATTCATTATTTTATCTTTTTTTTTCTCAGAAGATTAAGATTTCTTTATATTTAAATTTTTTTGCCATTATATTCTTGTAGCATACAAGGTAGACTTGTTTTTACGAGGATATCTTTTTTGGGTTTGTTGCCTGATGTGTTGCATCCCTCATTCTCTCTTGCTCAGCTTCCTCCCAATGCAGTTACATCAATCATTGATGGGTTGAACAGATTGTACATTGAAAAGCTAAAGCCATTGGAAGTCGCATATCGTTTTAATGATTTTGTTTCTCCCTTGATGGTGAGTAGACTTGACATATTCTTCAATTTATACAACACTAGATATCATTGTTTGGTTTATTGTTATTTAAACTAGAGATTGTGGTTTGGCAAATGGAGGTATACTTCTCTTTCTAGCTTGTTTTCGACTCTAGGTTTGGAAGCTTTTGTAACGTTGAGGATTGATTTTTTATTTGTTCTTTTTCAGACTCACAGTGATTTTGATGCTAAGCCCATGGTCATGCTTTTGGGTCAATATTCAACAGGAAAGACAACATTTATAAAACATTTGCTAAGATGCAACTACCCAGGTTAGTTTAGTTCATTTGTTGCTGTTTGTCACTTTTAGTTTGTTAATATGACTTCATCATAACGATAAATGCCTCGGATTCACTATAATCTTCTCTTTGAACAGGAGCTCACATTGGACCAGAGCCTACCACTGACAGATTTGTTGTTGTTATGGTATAATAAGTCATCCTCATCTCCCCATGTTATTATCGAGGCTAATTAAGGTTATATGAACTGTAGAAATTTTTTTTTTCTTTTTCATGATGGGAACTACCATTGCTGTTTTCTGTAATATGTGTGTTATTTATGCTTCTATAGTTGTTATCTACATGTATATTTTGTAGACTTATTTTGGATGTAAATTCAATCACTGCTACACCAATATTTCACTGTTTTAGATTTATCACTTCTAAGTGAACACGGACAAAGATTGTCTCCTTTCCTCTTTTTTGTTTCCTGGATGAAACATTGAATGCAGATCTAAATACATGTTCATTTTTCCAAATTATCTTTTTTCTTTTTTGCTTTCTTTTTTTGCATACCTTAGAATTGTGTTTTTTTCCCCGCCCATACTGTCACAAGAGATTGTGTCTAAACAAATGAGTTTAGCCTTCTGTGTAGATTTTTCAGGTCAAGAAATTTTTTTCTTTTTTATTTATTTATTTATTTTTTCTGCAAATACTGAATACCATATTATCTTCTTGAATCTAGTCCGGACCTGATGAGAGGAGTATTCCTGGGAACACTATAGCTGTTAATGCAGAGATGCCATTTGGTGGGTTGACAACTTTTGGAGGAGCATTCTTATCAAAATTTGAGTGTTCTCAAATGCCTCATCCTGTGAGTAATAAATTGACAAGTATTTCTCGATGATTGTTATTTAATTAACATTTATCCAAATATATTTATTATAAATATTATCCTCATCACTTAAAGAAGCTAATCTTTTCCCCTTGTGCTTATAGTTGTTAGATCAAATTACACTTGTAGACACTCCTGGAGTTCTATCTGGAGAAAAGCAACGAACACAAAGGAGTTATGATTTCACTGGTGTTATATCATGGTTTGCAGCAAAATGTGATCTTATTCTTCTTTTATTTGATCCCCATAAACTTGATATCAGTGATGAGTTCAAACGTGTCATTTCATCTCTACGCGGTAACGATGACAAGATCCGTGTTGTTCTAAATAAAGCTGACCAAGTTGATACCCAACAAGTAAGATATGTGCTCTTTCATTTTGTCATTTGCTGTCTAGTCTTTTTGTTGGCATCATTTGATAAGTTCAATCTGACTTGCTTGTATGTTGATGTCATATGATTTAAGCTGATGAGAGTTTATGGGGCATTGATGTGGTCACTTGGAAAAGTTTTAAATACTCCAGAGGTTGTGCGTGTTTATATTGGGTAGGTTATTTCTTTTTTGTATGTATGTTTCTAGAACCTTCACTTCAATATTCTGGAGTTGAAGTCTTTCTTTCTTGCTTTGCAGCTCATTCAATGACAAGCCAGTTGATGAGGCAGCTGTGGGCCCAATAGGGCGGGATCTTTTTGAGAAAGAACAAGATGATCTCCTTGCAGATTTGATTGATATTCCAAAGAAGGCTTGTGACCGTCGAGTATGCTATCACTAATCCTTTTTTTTCTTTAATCCCATTTGTTAGATTTACATGCTAATTAACTTAGTCTGATTGCCCATATTGTAGATCAATGAATTTGTAAAACGTGCTAGAGCTGCTAAGATTCATGCCTATATAATCAGTCATCTCAAGAAGGAGATGCCTGCCATGATGGGCAAAGCTAAGACCCAACAACGACTTACTGATAATCTGGAAAATGAATTTGGAAAGGTCTCTCTCTTTCTCTCTCTTAATTTCTCTCTTGTTATGTCTCTCTTGTGCATGCAAAGATATGATTTTGGGTTGTGCAAAATAGGTCCAGAGGGAGTTCCATCTTCCCGCGGGCGACTTTCCAAATGTCGAGCACTTCAGGGAGGTGTTGAATGGTTATAGCATCGACAAATTTGAGAAATTGAAGCCTAAAATGATTCAAGCGGTAGATGATATGCTTGGATATGAAATCCCAGAACTATTGAAGAATTTCAGAAACCCTTATGACTAAAAATGTTCTTACTTGTGTGGTACTATAAGGAAAAGAGTTGAAATAGTTTATTATTATTATTATTATTATTATTATTATTATTATTATTATTATTATATGCTATGTAGCAAACTTGTGCAGATCAATTGTTCTATGTTTCGGGTTCTGATGTGTATTGTTTTTGTCTAGTATTTTTGAGAGTTGCATGTTGAAATGCATCTTTAAGGGGAATTGAGGATTGTTGGGATCTTTGTACCTTGATTTTTTTTTTATTTATCTTTTTCCTTATATCTCCTGTATTCATTTCCTTAGTATTGGATTGAAAATAAAAATGTTAATGGAAAGAGAAAAGTTAGGGGTATTAAATTTTTTATCAAGAAAAATATTATGAAGATGGAAGCTTATTGATAGGTGAGGGACTATGTCTTATGAAGTTAAGGTCATTAATTCAAATTTTTCTTTTTTTCTTATGTTGACATGTCAAAAAAAAAATATATATATATAGATAAGAGATAATGAAAATAATTAATATAAAAGTTATTATATGTATCGATAAATA
>NC_081542.1:49013994-49027747 GCF_901000735.1 Corylus avellana | reverse complement strand
GCTTGGATTAGTTGTACATGTGTCTTCGTGACAATACTGCGTTTTTTATACTGCTATCTTTCAAGAGAGAGTGGAAACGCATCTACTTTCCTTAATTTTTTATTATACTTCGCTTCATCAACTGATAAAGTCAGCCACTAGAAGTATAAAATAAAGAGTAAATTAGATGCTCTAGCTTTTGCAAATTCGAAAGTGCATGATTGAAACGTACTTTTATAATAGCATTTTTCTAAGGAAAGACTGCTACGAATCTTATTTTCTCTCTCAAGCACAGCTATTAGGTAGTCGTAATTTTTTTTTTTAGGGTTTCACATAAAAAAGTGTGTTGACGTGGGGTGACTTTCACCATCAACTCATGTGGGCCGTACTCTTTACTTCTCAACTTGGGTTTGGTATTTTGTTTTTAGAGACAGACAAGACTCTTCGTTTGTTACGGATGGAGAAGCAGCGTCAAAGAGTGAAGCACAACATGGGATCTGTTGGGAAATTAGACACTAATTCCTCTTTAGGATCTTGGGATCCAATTTGTGACAACAACACACAAGTATGATAAATAGTATTTTACTAAAGATACAGTTCGGTACGTTCCCAGGTAAGATTGGAGGAGTCACACCGGTCTCACTTAAAATCCAATCTTTCCTAAACAGAACATACATGTGTATTTTTGATTAGTACTATAAACACGCACAAACATACACAAGACAAGAAAATTTATACGTGGTTCGGCCAATACTGCCTACATCCACCGAGTTGCAGAGATTTCACTACTTTGGGAGAAAATAACGGGGAGACTTTACAAGAGATATTTCAGAGAGAGATTGCACACAACTCTTCTATGTTGTGATCTGCAATTTTTATATGCCTAACACTAAACTTATCTCTCTATACCTTTTTCTTTCAACCTTTCCTTATTTTTCTCTTTCTATACTTTTCTTGTCTTAGCTTTTTGAAACATTAAAGCTTGATGCTCTTTATATAGGTGTAGAAGGGTTGGTGAGAATTGAGAAAACATGAAAGTCCATGGTTGGTGCAACAACCATGCACTATTCCTTCGACGGCTTGGTTGGTGCAACAACCTTTCACTATTCCTTCGACGGCTTGGTTGGTGCAACAACCTTTCACTATTCCTTTGACGGCTTGGTTGCCAAACTCCACCAACCATTTGACACATGTGGGATTCATGGCTTAATTAATTCAAGGCAATTTCCAACAGGATCTATATTGTGTAGATTATTTTCCAAATTACTCTTTACCTCTCAAGTAATTGGGTTTGGCATATACTTAATTTGTCGGAAAAAATATAGACTGGCCCCCTCTTCCAGTCTCACAATCTCCAAGTCCCTCTCCATCTCTCTGATCTCTCTCTCACTCTCACAGTTGCGTGGATTGGTTGTGTCTCACACTGTCATTGTGACATTAATGCTGTATTTTATAGAGAGAGTAGAAATGCCGCATCTACTTTTGTTTAATTTTTTTAATATACTTTGCTTAATCAACTAATATACTACAAGTATAAAATAAAGACTAAATTAGATGCTCTAACTTTTGAGCTGAAAGTGCATCATCCAAACCTTTATTCTATGATTTTTGTAAGGGAAGGCTGCTACGAATCTTATTTTTGGGTCTCCACAGTATGTGTTATTAAATTAGGATTCAGAATAAGCTTCTTAATTTCTCTCTCAAGCACTGCTATGTGGTAAAAGTACTGTCTCCTCGTGAGCCACATTAATTAGAATGTTTTTCAAAATTATTATATATATAGTTTTATTTGGGATTTTTTTTTTTTTTTTTTTAAAAAGGCCTAGTCTTTCAACATCATGTACAAATAATTACGCTTTGGCAAATGGTTTCAGTGCCTACCTTCCATTGGCATCCAAAAAGGATGCCTTGTTCACTGCTTGCTCGTGAGGTACTTTCGGGTAGCTCCGAGTTTTGCCTTTGAAACTGCTTTTAGCGGCCCTTCTAGAGAGGCCCGGGTCATTTATGACCCATTAATGCCTACTATTTGTGTGTATTGTTGGGGTGCCCTCTCCTTATTTGGTGTTTTAATCGTTGTACCCGCTCCTTATTTGCTTAGAAAAAAAAAAAAAAAATTACGCTTTGGCACATAGTCTATTCGCATTTAAGAAAAAGTTAAACGGACACTGCTAAATAAACCTACAAAATTAAATGTTTACGGGCCATTGGAATAGGCTTGCAGGAGCATGGGCTTCAGAAAATGGGCCAAGAATTCTTCTACCTGGAAAGCACGATCGACCTGTCCTTCTGATACGAATTTTCGAGACAGTGATACGAGCCAATGATATGACTCGGGATGGGGCAGATCACCAGGCTGGCAGGATTGAATTCGATTTCGCAGAATTGACGAGGACTGAGAATTTGTAGTGTTGCTGCCGTGGAGGCTTCTGACTCTGAGCAATTTTTTGAGTGACTACAACATATCATGTTTGTGGCTGTAAACCTTATACTTTTTTGGCGCTGTATCATGCATGTAAGCCTTCCTTTTTTATTTTTTTTTAAGTGTCGAATCACTCAATTAATACTTAAAAACTTACCAAAAATCAAAGAGTTGAGTTGAAATTTACAAGAAACTTCCCTATGGGATTGGAATCTCAATAGTTCTTGTAAATGGAGGGTGTATTGCATGAGAAATAAGGAAAATTATTGTTTGGAGTACATACTACAGCTTTTAATTTTTACACTTCCTTCTTTTTTTTTTTTTTTTTAACAAATTGATGTGATCATTCTAATTATTACAATTCTTTTTTTTTTTTTTTACAAATTAATGTAATAATTCATAATTGCAGAACTAATTAAGAGTACGAATGATAAGTCAATCACTAATTAATTAATTGACCAATAAACAGCTTTTTGTTTAATTATTTTACAAAGTATGTGCTGTGACGTCAATTTATAAGTAAATTTGTAGTAAAGACAGTACTATATATTATCGTAGCAGCTTTCGAGAAATAAAATTCCAAGAAATAATGTTCTTAATCAATCTCAGAGAGAACTTCAGACACTCATGAAGTCGACATACGAAGGGAACAGCGGAAAGAAGACAATTTATTTGTTGAAAAAAAATAAGTTTGATGAGAAGTCAAGCCATATATAATTTTTCATTATTTTAT
This sequence comes from Corylus avellana, assembly GCF_901000735.1. Taxonomy (NCBI): domain Eukaryota; kingdom Viridiplantae; phylum Streptophyta; class Magnoliopsida; order Fagales; family Betulaceae; genus Corylus; species Corylus avellana. The sequence continues at coordinate 49,024,616 of NC_081542.1, read as the reverse complement.
TATGAATTAGCAAAGTTCATATTGTCATACAGAACGTGATCATAAAGCCTGCCCATCGGGAAAAGAGTTATTGCTTCTTGCTGGCTAACTTGTGGGTTGTGCAGAACTCTCACATCAAGTGTCAATAGATCTTGCCCTTAAAACAAATGGAAAGATGGAAAGATGACTAGGGCTGACGTGGGTTGTGCTGACATCTGACACATGGTAGAGGACTAGGGTTGATGTGGCGAGCACTCTGAGGGACACATGGCAGAAGGAAAGATGGAGAGCGTCTGGCGCGTGTCTTGCACGTGCCAGTGTCTGCTACCGCGTGAGGTGAGTGCATCTCACGCGCCAGGAAGGAGTTTGGCGCATGAGGCCCACGCGCAGAACATTCGGCCTAGAGCGTGGCGGCACGTCGTGCATCCAATGGCGGCGTGCTTGGAGGAGATTTGACCATCGGTGCAGAATATGTGAAACGGTGCGGAAACCGGGCTAATCCACCTGACATGGCGGCACATGGAGGCACTGCGGCGGCGCGTGGACGGAAAGGCAGCACCTAATGGCGGCGCTTGTGGGCGCGTCGAAGTGTATTTGGCAGAGATCTCGACGGATCTAGACTTATCTGGTCCTGTTTTATCGATTGGCGCTACTGCGGATGTGATCGGAGGTTTGTGGAGGCGCATAAAGGAATGAACAGATTCTTAGGCGAGTCTTGTCGGTGTGTCGAGGAACTCTTGGGACGCGTGCAGAGGCGCGTTTACTTACATACATAACCTTCTGGTGGTGCATGTGAGCACGTGAAAGCCTGGACGCTTCAAATCTCTTTGGATCTGTACTTGGCGGCGTCTGAATTGTCGTTGGCGATAGAACCTTCTGGTGGCGCGTGTGAGCGAGTGGAAGCTTGGACACTTCAAATCTTTTTGGATCTGTACTTGGCGGCGTTTGAACTGTCGTCGGCGAAGGAGTGTGTAGCTCCAGCAAGGGCAGTGGCGGTGCAGAAAAAAAAAACTGGCGGAGGCACATGGCGGCACATCGGAGGGCCTGCAACAACTCCGGATCTATAGGCTGGCACGATTTTGAGACTATGGGCAACATAAATTTTGGTAGCGTTTGATGTAGGGTGATGAGACTAAAATTTGACAAAAGGAAAACGTCAGAAAAGATGTTTATTGAAGGCTATAGAAAAGTGACTCTGATACTATATTAAATAGCTTTAATACTATGTTAGAATGATGGAGAGATATAGAAGAGCGGAAGAATAATAGGGAGAGCGGAAGTATACAAGAGACTACATTGTATTGATATTAATTAATCGATATGAAGGACTACAGAGGCCTCTATTTATAGAGAGCCTATGGGTGATAAGCAAATAACCTAATAGATTAAAAAAATGTAAACCTAGTAAACTTAGAATACATAAGAAAATAAATAACTCTAACATAATATTCTTAACAATTCTAACACTTTTCAATCACATGTTAACATGTGTCAACAAATTGTAAAAGAGTTGTATGTCTAGTATTTTTCTTCCATTAAATAATATATTTTACACAATTTAACGATGTTTAGCAATTAGAAGTCCACATAGACATTTTGTTTGCTAGTATTCATCTCCATTTTGCTTCCTTTGTTTTCCTCTCTATTTCGTCTTTTAGTTTCTTCGTATTGAGAAACTGTTAGAGGCAATAAGTAAAGAATAAAATGCTCTTCATTTAGAGTAAAATGGAAATAATTTATTTTACGGTTTAAATTTTATTTTGTATATATATCTAATATGCATCTCTTAAAATGGAGAGGACTGATCCGGTAATTAAAGACTTCTTTTTGCACCACCTAAACCAAAAGATTTTCTTGAATTTAATGGAACGGGCCGATGGATTGGACCCACATGCACGATTTTGGGCTCCTCTTATTAGTTGAAAAGTCAAATACATATGTATAGTTTCTCATTGTTTTATCATGAATTAGCAAAGCTCATATTGTCAGACAGAAAGTGATCATACATAAAGTCTGGCCATCAGGAAAAGAAGTATTGCCTCTTGGTGGCTAACTTGTGGGTTGTGCAGAATTTTCGTATTAAGTCTGAATAGATCTTCTCCTTGCAGCTCTCTTGAAGAGACGAGGAACCTTCTTCATTATTTTCTTTATAAGGGAATGCAAACAACTGGTGAATGCAAGGTACAAGGGGAACTGCATAAGCGCAAACACAGAGACGGGAAGGAATGCAGCAGTGTAAATCAGAGTCGTAGTCCATGTTTTCTTCTCAAGGCGAATGATGAGCAGAATAGTTGCTGTGAACGAAAGCATGGTTGTTGTTACGGAGAAGAAGAGCAAGGTGAACCCCGCGATGAGCTTCCGAGGGAGAGATCTGAGGAAATTTTCTTGCTCAAAAGGAGAAGTGAGAATGGATAGGAACATTACGACGGAAGTCAAGGAGCTTGCAAGGGAGACAACGTCCATGACGGTGAAGAATAAGAAGAAGGGAGAGTGAAGGAAAATTGGACGACCCATCTCGTCGTTGCCTCCCGGGACGGTGTAGGCAGCCGCGAAAACGACAGTGGCGGCCAAGACAGCAACTGCAGAGCACGACTGAGAGGTCTCCTTTATCCACTTTTGAGCCTTCTTGAGAAGAGCAGCGTGTGTGTCTTTGAAGAGCTCGTCTGCAGTCTTGCCGTCATTGTTGCGGTGCATGACGTAATGAGAGGGCATTATCTTTCGCACACGCTGCATGCATGGAGACAATATTGTAAAAGGGCAATTCTACCTATCTTATGATGAGTGAATAGGTTAATTGTATGATGTATATATGCATGAGTATTGTTTTAGAGTTTAAATTGATGAAAATGATCATGAATTCAGTAATAATTGAAGTACCTCAAGCCATTTCAACTCCGCTTGCAATTGGAGTGCAGGGCCAGCTTTGTTTCCTCCGTCATATTTCTCCGTGTCGGCGACATGATGCAATATGGTGTAGCCTCTGTTATCAATCCTTGAAACCAACCTACAATCCCTTATTATTTTCATCTTCTTTACACGGCGAAAGATTTCCATTTGACGGTATTTAATGGCCACATGCAATATGTTTTCCTCATCCTTAGTAACGTGCTCAATTGCCTGAGGATACACTTGAAGTATCTCATTCACTATTTCTACTATTCCTTCACTGGCTGCAATAAGCAATGGAATGTAATTACTTGTCCGATTTCCTTCACAGGGTCGTAATTCCTTCTTTGAACCTCCTCCTCCTCCTTTTCCTCCTTCGATGGTCTTGGATTGTAATTCCTTTTCTCTTTTATTAACACCGTCGTCCAAACAGTCTGCTTTCCCCAAGGAAATCGTCTTGTCCGGTACTACAAAACTGTTTGCCCATGTAGTATCCATTTTCACTAGCGATTTGGTGAGTATTAGAGCTGCTATATGCCTTCTCTTCATCTGCCAAATTTTATCGATAACCGGCCATTCTATCCATGTTAAATTAAGCTATGTCATGTGAATCTTTTTTTTTTTTTTTCTAAGCAAAAAGGTGGTCCTATTAGGGCATCAATTGAAACTAAAGTGGTTTACACTAATGAGGTATGAAGATTTTCATTGCGGAATTTGAATCAATGCCCTAATGCATATATATCTAACTATTTTGAAATTTTTTTTGGATAATTGAATCACCACCCATGACATGGCCACCCAAGATGGCCATGTCATTTTAGATGGATAAAATTGAAGACTAAAAATAACTTTCTTTGGCTAGCTTGGAATAGAAGACAAAGAATTTTCTTGTAATCATGTTTGCTTAGAGCTTGCATATAATTGTGTTGGAAAATAAAGTTTTCACATTTAGAAATCGCCTTTTAGAAAGAAAAAAAAAAAAAAAAAAAAAAAAGGTTCTATTTTCAAGCTTTTTCAAAAAGTATGTGCTGGCATTATTTAGAGCCAAAAATTCAAAGAAATACTTTTTGAGTTTTTTACTATAGAAATCCATTTTTTTGCCCAACTTTTTATGTACTATAAAAACGTAATCCCAAGTAAAATCTTAATAAATATTTTGTATTGTATCTTAGAGCATCTACAGCAATAATAGTCAGAATAGCTACTGAAAAAGTATAATTATCTACTTTAGCTATTATTTTTTTTTTTCTATTTTCTTCAACAGATTATCTATTTCTTTCACTACTTGTATTTAAATATTATTTCTCATTCTTTTTTTTATTATATCCTTGCCAACACTTAATTAAAATCATTAAATTGATATTATATCCTTGCATTTAAATGTTATATTCTTTTTTTTTTTTTTTTTTTTTCAGTATACGTTGACATTGAAGTCATTAAATTATTCTTGCCAAATATTATATTGAAAAATATTGAATCAATTTCAATTTTCAAGTATTCAATTGCATTGAAATCATGAAGTTATTTTCATGCATTAAAAAAAAAAAGTGTGATCAATGGAGGATCATATAGACAAACAACCTCATTAAACTAACAAATACAAAGCCATCAGTCTGATCAACACAATAAGTATCATAAAAACAAAGCAACATAAAACAACGATGAAAGCAAGAGGAATATTAATAAACAAATAACCCATTAATTTTTCCTCAATTTTTTATTCTCTAGTGTGTGAACAATGGATAGGCTTTGTTCATGTTGGAAGAAAAAATGCTACTATGCCTAATCTGTTGGAGACCAAAAATAGTTCAAAATAGTCAAATTTGACTATTTTGAGCCATTTGACTACTCTTTTGGAGATGCTCTTAGTAAGTTATGCCTTAGAATTAGAACAAAAAAAAAAAAAAAAAAAAAATGTTGTGCCTTAGGAATGTATTTGAAATTTTGCACTATCTAATACAATGACCTTTTATGTCTTGGGGACGTATTAATATTTAGACTATCTATCTAGTATATTGAACTTTATTTTGAAAGTTGTAGTAGAATTAATGTTTGAAGTAATATATATTGTGAAAGAAGAGTTAGGACAATATTGGAAATCATTATTCACTTTTTGATAATAAAATTTTTGTTAAGCATTGTTCCCTCTCTCTCTCTCTCTCCTTTTTTTTTTTTTTTTCCTCTTGTTAATTATCGTTCTATATTATTCAATTTTGCCTCCTCTTGTTGATGTGATAAAAAACAGATCGATAAACTGAAGAGATCGCACCTTTAGCTAGGCCACTCCATAGCGCAGTTTATTCTTGAAATTGCTGCATTTTTGTGTAAATGACATGGTTAGGAACATATTTCTAATAGTATACATACGAATAATATAATCAGCGTAAGTTGAGGGCTGGCTATAATTAATAAATCAAGGTAAATAAACAAAGAAAAACTGAAGCACAGAGAATAGCAATCCATTCCACAAGTTTGCTCAAGCGTCTACAATTAGAAAGCTAAAAAGGGCAGACAAAACTAAATGAATATATAAAAAATAAAAAATCCAAGACCCATATTTTGAGTCTACACGTGAGAAGATCGAAGTGCAAAATTATAGATTAAATGATCGATTAAATTCAAATCTTTCTATAAACTCAAGCTACGGGGACAAGTGATGATTTAATATGATATATCGTAGTCAAAAGTTTGAGTTTGAACATTGTTTCCATCAATTTACCCTCAATTTCTATTAAATATTTTATTTGTTGGGCCTCATATATTAAGAAGGAATTTATGCGCACACTAGTACTAGTTGAGTGGTGGTGGCAACATAAACATATAGATTAAAATGAAAAATGATAAAGGCACAACTTTAACACAACTTTTCCCTTATGTGGTCATTTAAAAAAAAAAAAAAAAATCTTAAGCAATAATATCCTATGTGGTCCTTTTTTATTTGGTATTTTATTATATAAAAAAATGATATTTTTCTTCATAATAATGACAATTTTTTTTTTAATGACTATTTTTATGAAGAAAAATACTATTTTTTTTAATAAAAAAAAAAAACCAAATAAAAAAGGACTACATTGATGATATTGCTTCAAAAAAAATTTTATTTTATATTTTGTTTTGTTTTTTTATTTTTTATTTTTATTTTTATTTTTATTTTTTTGAAAAAAAAAGAAGAGAAAAGCAGAGCCAAAGTTGTGCATTTATCATGCCTTGATTAAAATTTATTTATTTCTATAAATTTAAATTTTTTGTAACAAGTGGCAATTTAGGACAGGTAGAGAGCAATTAATGAAAGAATTATGAAACCGTAATGAAGTTGTATTTGAATCTAACCCAAAACAAAATCTCAGAAGAAGTTTACAGGTATGAGTGGATATCATCAAGATGGAATCCCTTGAATACAATTACCAGATGTATGTTCATTAAATTGGAGGAGGGTACGGGTGCCTTGGCCGCTCTCCAAATCTTCCATTCTACTTAATATTGTTTGGGCTTCCTCTTCATAATCCTCATGATAATGGGAAGGAAGGCCTATAATAAAAATGCGTTTTAGAGTCAAAGTAAATGGAGACACACAAAAATAATGCTGTTGAGAGAAAGCACATAACATATATAACAGTAAATCGTAGTTAATGCAATACAATCATAGAAGAGAGTCTTCATTTGGCCCATGCGGGATGAACTCTTGAAAGCAGATCGCATTTTAGCTAGCAGGTCAAGACATGTCATGTCATTGATTCCCTTTCTTTTTTTTTTTTTTTTGATAAACTGCAGACTTCTCATTAAAATTCAAGCATCTAGAGCAACTTGCTCTGAGAGCACAGCCTCACGTATACAATCAGGGGGTACATCTTTCCAACAACATTCAGCCTCACGTATTGATTCCCTTTCTTGCTCCAAGTCCGTTGTCCTTTCCTAGTAACCAAGCGCCGGTTACTGTATTGAAAGATAGAAATTAACCGTTAAGCTTGCAATTAATTTATGTATCAGAACTTTTCTTTTTCATGTGTACATGTGGACGAGAGAGAGAGAGATACTGAACTGAAGTGTTGGCCGATGACAGCAATATGGAGAACGGACATGGTGTCATTTCTGTGGAAGTGATCACTTAGATTGCCAACTCTTTTAGCAAAATATTTGAGCAAAAATGACTGGCCAAGGGCGCCAGCCCTATACACTGGGGTTTCCCCTAGTTGGTTCCGGGCCTCGAGTAGAGTTTTGAGTTCGGTCTCCTGAAGTTTACTAATCAAGTGGTCTGCTGCTTCAATGTTGCCGGTTGTGGCGACCTCGTGAAAAGTATTGTTACCGTGACTGTTCTGCTTAGACGAGGCTGCGAATATTTTGGAGGGTTCCTTTAGGAGACCAATAAATTAATGTCGGAGCTGCTCCGTTCTTTCACTATATGCTGCAATATGAAATGGAGTGTCCATTTCGATCGTCAGAGGATCAAGAAGGCGGTGGGGATATTTGTTGTAGAAGCTCTCCATGCCCTTCCAGTCTCCCTCCATGGCCGCATGATAAGGCTCCTTCAGCCCTGATAACTCCTTCAAAAGACTTGCCGCCTCTTCCTCGCTCCTCATCTCTCTCTCTCTCTCTCTCTCTCTCTCTCTCAAAGCTGCGTGGATGGAGTTAAGTTTTGTCTCACACCGTCATTGTGAGCGTGTGACAATGGTGTGTTTTATAGACTGGTATCGATCTGTCAATAGAGAGTGGAAAGGAGATCTACTTTATTTCGTTATTAAATTAGTAAAGGCAGCCATAAAATAAAGAATAAATTAGGTGCTGAAAATGCATGCATGGTTGGAGCCTTTATTCTAGGACTTTTGTAAGGGAAGACTCTTGTGAATCTCGTGTCTCACATGCATGATGTTGTGAGCCCTGTTATAACAGTGGTACTGATGCCTCAAATTATTGACGTCGATCTGAAATTCACAAGGAATGGGAATAATATATATGCACCTACCATAACTAACTCATAAATTCGAACCCCATTAATAGAAGCATAAAATAAAGGATAATTGAGATGCTACTTTTGTAGGGAATATTTATAGCGCTATCACTTTATTCCATGACTGTCAAGAATATATATAGGATTTGTTTTAAATGATTTGATAATATAAACATTATTTGATATATAAAATTTAATTTGGACCATAAAATAGTTTAAAATGGAGATGATCTAATCCGACTTTTAAATATGGGTGACAGTTGCTAATTTTTTTGAGAAAAAAATCATATTTCATTTCATCAATGAGAAACTTGCCTAGCAAGTACAAGCTCGTTAATACAGGACGGGAAATTCTCATGCCAAATATGTTCTTGGCATAGTGTAAATGCCAACTTAGCTAAACAGTGGGCCACTGAATTCCCCTTCAATTCCTTTTTATATGAAGCATCCTCCATTCCAACAATCTAGACAGCAGGATTTACGTCTCGTGCACCATTGCCCCATAGCCACCCATCCATTTATCTTCGTTGTTGAGCATGTTGACTACAGCTAGTGCATCTCCCTCCAGGATCACGTGCCTCCACCCCAACCGGTGCCCGAGTTTCACCACCTTCTAGGTAACTATTGTGATGCCACGTGACTTAGTGGACTGCAACGAATAACAACATTAAGCAGCGGATATGTATTTATAGATCTTGAGTCTATCAAAGATCTAAAAAATCTTTTTGAAAAGCTAGATGCTATCTAGGTTTTGAAGGAAAACAAAGAAAAAACTCAATTATGAGTAATTCTTATTAAACAAACTCAATAATAATCCAAAACTGCATTTCTAGAGGCTATAAGCATGTATTTATAGACCTCTTGTCCGGATACCCCAAGGGACCTATTCAGACACTAACTCCAATAACTCCAAGATCGCAGCCGTGTCCGAACACGGGGGAAGCCTGTCTGGACACCAAGTCCAGAAACCTTCTTGATCTGCATCATATCGCCTCCGTTGTGGCTGGGTCCATGATATATCTCTGTGTTGAACTTAGAGTTGCTAGAGTCTTCCCTTCATGGTCCTTGGCTATAATCCTCATTCCCATCCTTTTCCCAGGTGTATCAACAGCTGCATCCCAATTTATTTTAACATAACCTTTGGGAGGTTTTTGCCAAGTGTTGTCTATGGGTCTCACCCTTGACGTAACTCCTACTTGCCAATCCAACAAATCTTGGTTGTGCGCCTGGACCTGCTCTCATGCTGCGCGTACAACTGCCGCCAGAGACGTCAAAACTCCCCCATGGACCACAATGTTACGGCAATGCCAAATTTGTCTTACGGTGGCGGAAAAAATTTGCAGTTCATCTGAGTCCAATTTGTGAGTGAACTTCTCAAAGATTTCCATAAAATTCTCCTCTGCACTCTTACTGCATTCAAGCCAGACATCTTGTGTGGAAGCACAACTCCACAAGGTGTGGCCCAACGATTTCGTCTCCAACCAACAAATGAGACAAAGTGGATCCTTCAAAATACCCCTCCTGTATAGATTCTCTCCAGTTGGCAGAATGTTGTGACAGGCATTCCACAAGAACATGAGCACCACACTAGGACCTCGTACATTCCAAACCTCCCTCCAAAACTCTGATGTAGCTGTTATTAGAACAGGTTCCTGCTTCCCTTTCCAACATGGATGATGCAAGGTGGTACCCACTACGAACTGAATAGACTCCATTAGTAGTTCCAACCCATACCATCTGGTCTCCTCTTCGCTTAGGACTGATCACCATTCAACAGATTTGTTCAGCCTCCTCTGCAGAAAAGAGTTCCTGAATGTAGCTGTTTTGGATTTTGTAGATACTTGGAGCCATTACCCATCGGTCTTCCCAGATCGTTATGGAGCGCCCATCCCCCACTCGCCAAATCATACCCTCTTGGAGTAGTTTTTTGTTAGGAAATTAGGCGCCACTAATTCCTCTTCAGGATCTTGGGATCCAATCTGTTAAGAAGACAACAACACACAAGTACGGTAAATAGTATTTTTACCAAAGATACAGTTCGGTACGTTCCTAGGTAAGATTGGAGGAGTCACACCGGTCTCACTTAAAATCCAATCTTTCTTAGACAGAACATACACATGTATTTTTTATTAGTACTATAAACACGCACAATCATACACAAGACAAGAAATTTATATGTGGTTCGGCCAATACTGCCTACATCCACCAAGTTGCAGAGATTTCACTACTTTGGAAGAAAATAATGGGGAGACTTTATAAGAGATATTTCAGAGAGAGATTGCACACAACTCTTCTATGTTGTGATCTGCAATACTTATATGCCTAACACTAGACTTATCTCTCTATACCTTTTTCTCTCAACCTTTCCTTCTTTTTCTTTCTCTATACTTTTCTTGTCTTAGCACACTTGAAGCATTGAAGCTTGATGCTCCTTATATAGGTGTAGAAGGGTTGGTGAGAATGGTTGGTGCAACAACCATGCACTATTCCTCCGACGGCTTGGTTGGTGCAACAACCTTTCACTATTGCTTTGACGGCTTGGTTGGTGAACTCCACCAACCATTTGACCCATGTGGGATTCACGGCTTGATTAATTCAAGGCAATTTCCAACATTTTTTAGTTTACCATATGCGCCACCATGCACAAGAGGGTTTGTTACGCAAAGAGGAACTCAAGAAAGACCCCTAGGATAATACTTCTCTTGAAAAAATTTAGCCACCAAAAAGTGCGGGTTTTGAATAAGCCTCCACCCTTGTTTTGCTAGGAGGGCTTGATTAAAAATTTCAATGTCTCTAAAGCCCAATCCACCCT
>NC_081542.1:49000425-49013894 GCF_901000735.1 Corylus avellana | reverse complement strand
TAAATTTTAATATTTTTTAAAATGTGTGTGTGTGTGTTTTATTTTTTTGCTTTGGTTGTAATATAATATAAAATTAAGGTTTTAGTATTTTATATATTGAGATATTTTGTTATTGTTTTTAAATTTTTGTTAAAAAAAAAATAAAAAAAATGGCCTGATACGTGGACAGTTGAATATTAGATTAGTGTTGGAGACAGATGCCCTGATTTGTCAATAAAGGGAAATTCAAAAAGAAAAGAAAAAATTGCACTAGAATTATAGAATGAGAGAAGTGAAAAAGAATAAAAAATGAAGTAAATAAATATGACACTAATTTGTATGTTTATTAGGATCGATCGGATCGGATGTTTGATAGATCAAAAATGAAGTAAATAAATTATAACACTAATAGGATATCCGTGCGATCAATCGAACTAATTCATTAGGATCGACCGAATGTTTGATCGATCATTTAATCATATCGCGATCAATCGAACTAATTCATTAGGATCGACCGGATGTTTGATCGATCATTTAATCATATCGCGATCAATCGAACTAATTCATTAGGATTGACCAGATGTTTGATTGAACCTTCAATCATGTCAAGTTTTATTGATTGTATCCCGATCAATTTAAGTAATGCACTAATATAATAGAAAATGCTTAGAGTTCAATTCAATGTTCGATCGAACATTTAATTTGTTTGAATTTTGTTCGATTATTTGATGTTATCACGATCGATCTTACGAATGCACTAGGTTGGACCAATTGGATGTCTAATCAAACATTCAATTTCAATTGTTTCAAGTTTGATCTCACATTTGATCATATCATAATCGAAGTTGTTGTACATTATGCAATAAAAATTAAAAAAAATAATAATTGCATAAAATATAAATATATATATATATATGTATGTATGTATGGTGATTCTGTGATTGCGATCGATCGCACATTGGGTGCGATCGATCGCAATCACAGAATCAACACGCGGATCCTTGGCCGAGTGCGATCGATCGCACTAGGTGTGCGATCGATCGCACTCGGACAGCACACCACGTGACCTATTTTAGGTCACTTTCCCCCCACCCCCACAAAAATTTCCTTCTCCCCACTGCGCCGTACACCTCTCCAACGCTTGGTCCACGCACCTCCGGCACAACTAATTCGTCCACCATTGCCAATCACTTCTACCACACAACCACCACACGGTTGTCTTCTCCGGCAACCATACCAGGTACGTTTTCACCACCTCTAGTACTTTACACCCCATTCCCCATTCCCATCAACACCCCAACCACGAGCACCTTCACGAGATTTTTTTTTTCTCATATTTCTGCAATTGTGGGTGTTCATCCACCCACATTGCTTTGTTGTGGTTGGGTTTGGATGTTTTTGCAGGGGGTTTTGAGCGAAGTTGTGTTGTTTTGCAATTTTGCCTATCTCTAGTGCACGCCAGGTGTTCGACAAAAGTCCCCAATCACGCTCATCATGCCAAGAACTCGAGCTTCGTCCTCCCGAGGGTCTGATACCCGAGCCACTTCTCCCCCGCCCACTTTTGAGGAACGGGAGCTGCTATTTGAGACCACTTTCGCCATTCGCGAAGACTTTGAAAATCTTGAGGGGACTCAATGGGCGGTCGCCGAGTTCAAGCGACGGGGGCTAAAGAAGCTTTTCAAGCCGGTCACCCCCACTGCTTACAGAAAATTGGTGATCGAGTTTTATGTCCACCTATATCATGACTGCAGGAACATAGCTGCCCTCTCTTCGAAAGTGCAAGGCAAAGCTATTGACATAACACGGGCCGACATTGCTGCTGCCCTTCAATGCAATGATGAGCAACCTCCAGAAGCCGCACAACTTGCTGACCAACCGGACAGCTTCTACGTGGCGGAAATTATTGACGACATGTGCGAAGGGATGTATGCCGATGCCCACCATAATGCCGCCAGCCGATCAAAGCTACCTCAACGGCTTTGGTTTGTGGACTCCGTATTACACCGTAATGCGTTTCCCTTGGGGCACAAAAGTCAGAGGCGGGATCAATTTCTTCAAGCACTCTACGCCTTCCATAAAGGTGCTTGGTACTCCATTCCCGACATAATTTGGAGGCAAATTTACAAATTTTGGAATGGGGTGCACGTTGGAGGAGCGGGGTCCACACATTCATGGGGGTTGCCTTTCCCATACTTAATCTCCTACATCCTCCGGAAGAAAGGCGTCAAGGGTACCGCAGCTGATGAACCAGTCACTACTACTCCCATATTTGGCATTCGCCAATGGAACAAGAGCCTCTCCCACATGCCCCAGGTAGCTCCAGCACCAGCAGCTGCTGCGGAAGAGTATGAGGCCGAGCCAATGGCCGAAGATGAACCAATAGTTGATTCAGAGGCAGCTGAGGAGGAGGCCCCGAGAATTTTTCGTGAAGCACGAAACCGCTCAGTTAGTGAAGAAATAGCGGGCCTTCGGAGAGAGTTGGCTGGCCAAAGAAAGGAGGCTCGGAAAAATAACGAATCAATGGACAAACGCCTAGGCGCCTTAGAAGAATTGATGCAGTCCATTGTCAACCGGTTGCCACCACCATCTGCAGGAGCATCATCTTCTAGACAACAGTAAGCAGGGACTATCGTCTGGCTGAAGACATTAAACTTAGCGCTCATGGGAGGCACCCCATAGTTTACCCTTTTTATTTTGTTTAGTATGTTTTAAGTTAATCTTTTTATTTGTCTTTAGTTTTGTTTCTTTTGACTTGCTTTTGTGTTTTCTTATGGGAATGACCCCGTATTTGCACATCATAGATGGTTTTTGAATTGCAAGGTATCAATATATTTTCACTTAAAACTGAGATGAATTATTTTACGGTTTAGATTTTATTTTGTTATATTTAACAGTGTAAAATCTTTCCATAAGGTATCAATATATTCATCATATAATATATATACACTATTAGATCTGTAAAATTTAATATGAATTATGAAATGAGAATTAACTCTTCAAATTAGTCCATATGTAACAACTAACCAAATGGCAAATATATACAATTTAAAATCTTTCTTTAGGAGGATGGAATCGACGGTGCATATTGTGTCACTTTATTTAAAAATTTTAAATAATGCAGTGATATATATATACACAATTTTAGTAGATGTTATTGGGCAGCAATAAAATATATATATATATTTGAGCTTTTTTGCATGGGTGCGGTCGATTGCAATAACAGAAAGTTGGAATCAAACTTTCTGTTACTGCGATTGATCGCACCTTGTGTGCGACCGATCGCAATAACAGAAAGTTTGATACCAACATTCTGTTACTGCGATCGATTGCACACAATGTGCGATCGATCGCAGTAACAGAAAGTTTGATTCCAACTTTCTGCTGTTGCGATCGGTCGCACCATGGTTGCGATCGATCGCAGTAATCGAATATTGGATTTCAACATTCTGTTACTGCGATCGATCGCACATTGTGTGCGATCGATCGCAATAACAGATGGATTATTTTTTTTTTATTTTACTACGGACTCTTTAGGGTCGACTTTTATCGACCCTAATACATAAGCATTAGGGTCGACTATTAATTTTAATTTTATCTTCAGCGTCCACTTGGAGTGGACGGTATTAGTCATATATTTTAATTTTATTTTTTATTTTTTATTTACAACCGACTCTTTAGGGTCGACAAAAGTCGACCATAATACATAAGCATTAGGGTCGACTTTTAAAGTCGACCCTAATGATATATCTTCAGCGTCCACTTAGGGTGGACGCTATTAGTCATCTATTTTAATTTTTTTAATTTTTTTTTATTTTACTACGGACTCTTTAGGGTCGACTTTTGTCGACCCTAATACATAAGCATTAGGGTCGACTCTTAGAGTCGACCCTAATGATGTATCTTCAGCGTCCACTTAGAGTGGACGCTATTAGTCATCTATTTTAATTTTTTTAACTTTTTTTTATTTTACTACGGACTCTTTAGGGTCGACTTTTGTCGACCCTAATACATAAGCATTAGGGTCGACTTTTAGAGTCGACCCTAATGATGTATCTTCAGCGTCCACTTAGAGTGGACGCTATTAGTCATCTATTTTAATTTTTTTAACTTTTTTTATTTTACTACGGACTCTTTAGGGTCGACTTTTGTCGACCCTAATACATAAGCATTAGGGTCGACTTTTAGAGTCGACCCTAATGATGTATCTTCAGCGTCCACTTAGAGTGGACGTTATTAGTCATCTATTTTAATTTTTTTAATTTTTTCTTATTTTACTACGGACTCTTTAGGGTCGACTTTTGTCGACCCTAATACATAAGCATTAGGGTCGACTTTTAGAGTCGACCCTATTGAACTTTTTTGTGATTTTTTTTTTGTTTTTTTTTTTTCCCAGCTTATAGCGTCCACCTAAGTGGACGCTATTTGTTAATTATTAGGGTCGACTATTATGGACCCTAAAAGTTTTTTTTTTGCCGCTTAAATTTTTCACGCCCCTCGGATAATTCCCGCGCGTGTATTAGGGTCGACTTATTAGCGTCCACTATAAAGTGGACGCTAATAGTGCAATTTTCGACCCATTATTAGCGTCGGCTATTAGGTGGACGCTAATACTGAACTATTAGGGACGACTTTCAAAGTCGCCCCTAATAGTTGAGTATTAGGGGCGACTTTTTAGTCGCCCCTAATAAGTCGCCCCTAATGAACAACTTTCTTGTAGTGCGTCCATGGTTGTTATGTATGTACTTTTGTGTGCAGCGCGTGAAGGCAGTCACAAAAGCCCATTTTATTGATCATCGGAACAATGAGAAGCAGACTGCTGAAGGCTTATTTGCAAATACCTACAAAGATCTCCGAAATGAAGCCAAAGAATGGCTCAAGAAGACAGCAGAGGGATGCTCCATCGTGGCAGTTCTGATTGCAACAGTTGCCTTTGCCGCAGCCTACACAATACCAGGAGGTCCAAATCAGAGTACTGGGGTCCCTGTCCTTCTCTATCAACCTTTCTTTGTGGTTTTCACAGCGGCTGATGTGCTCTCCCTTGCAAGCGCTTTGACGTCAGTGGTTATATTTCTTTCAATCCTCACATCCCCATATCGTTTGGATGATTTTAGGCATTCGCTTCTTAATAAGCTGATGCTTGGAGTCACATTTCTGTTTCTCTCTGTGTCGATGATGATGATAGCATTTGCTGCAACAATCGTTCTCATGATACGTAGTAAACAAAGCTGGACGAAAGTTGTACTATATTCCCTTTCTTTCCTTCCAGTCGGTATCTTCGCAATATCATATCTCCCCCTCTATGTCTCTCTGACAAGAGCTTACAAGTACTTGCTCAAGAAGATAACTCAGGCAATTCCTTGGAGTAAATGGTTTCCAGGCTTGTCTAATTCCTTCAATTGTCCTCGACTTCAGTTACCCGGTTCCACCAAGCACAAACCAGAGAGAGAAGATTTGTATTCCATGGCTGCACCACAGACCTCACATTTATCCGTTTGAACTGTTTGTGCTGAATTAGTGGATACTACTGCCACCATGTACGTAATATACAAGTGTCATAAATTTTAAGCCTTGTTTAGTACGATGAATGTGTTGGGCTTATCCTATTTATAATTGTGAGGAAAACCTCACCATTGGAGCTAGGTTTTGGGGGTGGAAAGAAGCCAAGACCACCCAACAGAATGTGTATTTCATTAGAAAAATAATCACTTAAATTAATCATCATTTTTGTAGTTGTTGATATGATAATTAAAAAAAACGATGGGCAAAACTATTACATAATATGTAGTAAATAGCATCTACTCAAACAATATAACTCACTCTAATACGCTATTTTAATATTTTTTGACGTTCTGGTGGTATTTTGCACCAAGAATCATGATAGAGATTAGCGTGATTACGAAATCCTAAAATGGATCATGAAATGGAGATGCATTCTATTCCCTTATTTACCACTGGCCTCCGCACAAGAGAAATCGAATGAAAGAGAATAGACTATGAGTCATTTAATTTTTATGGTTAATTAAGCAAAGTAGAGACCATTTAACTTTTTGGCTAAATGTGAATAGACTAATTAAGCCAAGTCACTATCACCTAGGAAATTTGAACTGGAGAATATCCAGTTAATTATAGTGGAGGGGTATTTTTGTCTTTTCATTTTTTGAAGGGACAAAAATACCTCTCCACTATAACTAATTGGATATTTTCCTGTTGATTATTACGCCTTAATAAATCTTCTATGACAAAATTACATCCTAAAATAAAGTTAATTACTAGAGGGAGACAGTTGCTAATTAACTTTATTTTAGGATGTAATTGATAGATCCCGCATTCGATCATTTAAGGGTATACAAGGGAGGATTTGGTAGACTTGGCAAAACATGACACGACTTGCCAACCCGACATGAACATGACACAAAGTTACTGGGTTAGGGTTTACCTTAAACGGGTTCGGGTCATAAACGGGTCAACCTGATTATGACTCGTTTATTTTTGTTTATGGTAGGTCAACCTGCTTGGCCCGTGGGTGACCCGCCAACCCGTTAAAAAAAAAAACCTAAACCTAAGTTAAGTTCAATTCAGTCTCGAACCTTCCTTTGAGCGCCATACAACACACAGCACCCAAAGCAGACTTTCTTCTCCTTCTAGGCTTCTCCCTCTAGCTTCTCTTGAGTGTTGTAGCCGGCGATTTTGTGACTCACGGTCACTGGCCACGGGCACTAACGCTCCGGTATATCTCTGTCTTGCTCTGATTTTGGTTTTGGGTCGATTATTTTGTATGTATCAGCACAAGCACATATGATGAAGACAAATGCATCATTTCACCAAACGCGTGAACATGCTAAATTGCTAACTGATTCAAGCAAATCTGTTCTAGGTTAACAATTTTTTTTATTTTTATTTTTTTCAGATTTAGACTCGAAGCCTCTGTACTGGAAGTTCACCAATCCTACACTTTCTCCTGCTTAGCTTCAAGGTTAGTGATTAAAATTTTGAGTGTGTGTTTTCCCATATAGAACTTGATGTGGGTAAATGTACGTGTAAGTGATTTGTATTAGTCTGTGGAGTAATCAGAAGCATGAATGTGGATTGGTTAATTAGGATTAAATATTTTGACTGTGCTTGGTTGCTTATTTTTTGTGTTCATTCAAATTCATGGGTTCAACTTATTTTCTAGTGTACTATGATTAGATTACTTGAATTTATCTACAAACAAGTTATTAACGATTATTTGTGTAGATGAGTGGGAACACACTCAATTGAGGTACTAGTTCGCACTAGAGATTGGTTATATGGAGAGTAAGGTAATATTAATTATTTGCATATTTAATTTCTTCATTTACTTATTATTTTTTTGATTAAACTATAATCATATTAATTCCTCTTAATCTTTTGATATAGAACACACTCAAATGAAGTTGGATTACGAAGAAGAGGATGTTCTGACAACGTATATCAATCCCTCTGACATTCCAAGTTCTTCTGGAGCACAATCTATTAATATTCCTTGAAATGAGCATATTTGTGGAGTCTCATTATGTTTTCTATATGGGTTGTAACAATGAAATATTGTTTCAGTTTTGTTTCTTACTTTGATTTTGCTATCTCTTTCTTAACATGGTTTTATATTAACTTAATTGGTAAGTGATTGTGTTATCAGTTATGGGTATAATTGATATTGATTAATCCAAGTGATATTATTGAATGTTAATAAAATTAAAAATACACCACTTTTTGGGTCAAATCATGTTAAATGGGTAAATGAACTAAACAGGTTGTATCAACCTGTTATTTTTAGCGGGTCGTGTCAAGTTGACCCGACCCGACATGAGCCGCTAAAAAATAATGGGTTAAACGGGTTGATACGGTAATCCGCTAATTTAATCGTGTCGTATTTGTGTTTGGGGTTTCCACTTGTTTATTAAACGGGTCATATACGTGTTGAGGCTAAACAGGTGGTGGGTCATAACAGGTCGACACTGTAACCCGTTTTGCAAAGTCTAGGATTGAGGAGCGCCTCAATAGGTGGAAGGAAAACTTTCGGTCTCAAGCGGGTAAGGAGGTCCTTCTTAAGGCAGTTGTTCAAGCTATTCCTACTTACACAATGAGTGTCTTCAAACTCCCAAAAACTTTGTGCAAGCGGATCAATTCCACGATGTCGCGGTTTTGATGAGAGCATAAGGAGAGTACTTCTCAGATATCTTCAATGAGTTGGGAAAAGTTAGGGAAGGCCAAAGATAAGGGTCGATTGGGCTTTAGAGACATTGGAATTTTTAATCAAGCCCTCCTAGCAAAGCAAGGGTGGAGACTTATTCAAAACCCACACTTTTCGGTGGCTAAAATTTTTCAAGAGAAGTATTATCCTAGGGGTCTTTCTTGAGTTCCTCTTTGGGTAACAAACCTTCGTATGCATGGCGGAGCATATGGTAGACCAGAAAACTACTCCAAGAGGGTATGATTTAGCAAGTGGGGGATGGGCGCTCCATAACGATCTGGGAAGACCGATGGGTAATGGCTCTAAGTATGTACAAAATCCAAAACAGCTACATTCGGGAACTCTTTTCTGCAGAGGAGGCTGAATGAATCTGTGGAATGGTGATCAGTCCTGAGCGAAGAGGAGACCAGATGGTATGGGTTGGAACTACTAACGAAGTCTATTCAGTTCGTAGTGGGTACCACCTTGAATCATCCATGTTGGAAAGGGAAGCAGGAACCTGTTCTAATAACAGCTACATCATAGAGTTTTGGAGGGAGGTTTGGAATGTACGAGGTCCTACTGTGGTGCTCATGTTCTTGTGGAATGCCTGTCACAACATTCTGCCAACTAGAGAGAATCTATACAGGAGGGGTATTTTGCAGGATCCACTTCGTCTCATTTGTTGGTTGGAGACGGAATCGTTGGGCCACACCTTGTGGAGTTGTGCTTCCGCACAAGATGTCTGGCTTGAATGTAGTAAGAGGATCCAGAAATGTTCTAGTGCATAGGAGAATTTTGTGGAAATCTTTGAGAAGTTCACTCACAAATTGAACTCAGATGAACTGCAATTTTTTTCCGTCTCCGCAAGACAAATTTGGCATTGCCGTAACATTGTGGTCCAAGGGGAAGTTTTGACATCTCTGGCGGCGGTTGTACGCGCAGCACAAGAGCAGGTCCAGGCGCACAACCAAGATTTGTTGGATCGGCAAGTAGGAGTTACGTCGAGGGTGAGACCCATAGACAACACTTGGCAAAAACCTCCCGAAGGTTATGTTAAAATAAATTGGGATGCAGCTGTTGATACACCTAGGAAAAGGATGGGAATGGGGATTATAGCCAAGGACCATGAAGGGAAGACTCTAGCAACTCTAAGTTCAACACAGAGATATATCATGGACCCAGCCACAACGGAGGCGATAGGATGCAGATCAAGAGGTTTCTAGACTTGGTGTCCAGATAGGCTTCCCCCATGTTCGGACACGGTTGCGATCTTGGAGTTACTGGAGTTACTGTCCGAACAGGGCCCTTGAGGTGTCCGGACAGGGGGTCTATAAATACATGATTATAGCCTCCAGAAACGCAATTTTGGATTATTATTGAGTTTGTTTAATAAAAATTACTTAGAGTTAAGTTTATTCTTTGTTTTCCTTCAAAACTTAGATAGCATCTAGTTTTTCAAGAAGATTTTTTAGATCTTTGATAAAATTAAGATCTAGAAATACATATCTGCTGCTTAATGTTGTTATTCGTTACAGTCCACTAAGTCACGCTGCATCATAATAGTTACCTAGAAGGCGATGGAACTCGGGCACTGGTTGGGGAGGAGGCACGTGATCCTGGAGGCTGTAGTCAACATTCTCAACAACGAAGAAAAATGGATGGGTGGCTATGGGGCAATGGTGCACGGGACGAAAATCCTGCTGTCCAGATTGTTGGAATGGAGGGTGCTTCATATAACAAGGAATTGAAGGGGAATTCAGTGGCCCACTGTTTAGCTAAGTTGGCATTTACACTATGCCAAGAACATATTTGGCTTGAGAATTTCCCGTCTTGTATTAACGAGCTTGTACTTGATAGGCAAGTTTCTCATTGATGAAATGAAATATGATTTTTTTCTCAAAAAATAAAAAATAAAAATAAAAATATTAGCAACTGTCTCCCATTATTAAAAGTCGGATTAGATCATCTCTATTGCAAACTATTTTATGGTCCAAATTAAATTTTATATATCAAATAATGTTTATATTATCAAATCATTTAAAACAAATCCTATATATATTCTTGAGTCATGGAATAAAGTTATAGCGCTATAAAAATTCCCTACAAAAGTAGCATCTCAATTACCCTTTATTTTATGCTTCTATTAATGGGGTTCGAATTTATGAGTTAGTTATGGTAGGTGCATATATATTATTCCCATTCCTTGTGAATTTCAGATCGACGTCAATAATTTGAAGCATTAGTACCTCTGTTGTAACAGGGCTCACAACATCATGCATGTGAGACACGAGATTCACAAGAGTCTTCCCTTACAAAAGTCCTAGAATAAAGGCTCCAACCATGCATGCATTTTCAGCACCTAATTTTTTCTTTATTTTATGGCTGCCTTTACTAATTTACTAACGAAATAAAGTAGATCTCCTTTCCACTCTCTATTGACAGATCGATACCAGTCTATAAAACACACCATTGTCACACGCTCACAATGACGGTGTGGAGACAAAACTTAACTCATCCACGCAGCTTTGAGAGTGAGAGAGAGAGAGAGATGAGGAGCGAGGAAGAGGCGGCAAGTCTTTTGAAGGAGTTATCAGGGCTGAAGGAGCCTTATCATGTGGCCATGGAGGGAGACTGGAAGGGTATGGAGAGCTTCTACAACAAATATCCCACCGCCTTCTTGATCCTCTGACGATCGAAATGGACACTCCATTTCATATTGCAGCATATAGTGAAAGAACGGAGCAGCTCCGACATTTTATTGGTCTCCTAAAGGAACCCTCCAAAATATTTGCAGCCTTGTCTAAGCAGAACAGTCACGGTAACAATACTTTTCACGAGGTCGCCACAACCGGCAACATTGAAGCAGCAGACCACTTGATTAGTAAACTTCAGGAGACCGAACTCAAAACTCTACTCGAGGCCCGGAACCAACTAGGGGAAGCCCCAGTGTACAGGGCTGGCGCCCTTGACCAGTCATTTTTGCTCAAATATTTTGCTAAAAGAGTTGGCAATCTAAGTGATCACTTCCACAGAAGTGACACCATGTCCGTTCTCCATATTGCTGTCATCGGCCAACACTTCAGTTCAGTATCTCTCTCTCTCTCGTGCACATGTACACATGAAAAAGAAAAGTTCTGATACATAAATTAATTGCAAACTTAACGGTTAATTTCTATCTTTCAATACAGTAACCGGCGCTTGGTTACTAGGAAAGGACAACGGACTTGGGGCAAGAAAGGGAATCAATGACATGACATATCTTACCTGCTAGCTAAAATGCGATCTGCTTTCAAGAGTTCATCCCGCTTGGGCCAAATGAAGACTCTCTTCTATGATTGTGTTGCATTAACTACGATTTACTGTTATATATGTTAAGTGCTTTCTCTCAACAGCATTATTTTTCTGTGTCTCCATTTACTTTGACTCTAAAACGCATTTTTATTATAGGCCTTCCTTCCCATTATCATGAGGATTATGAAGAGGAAGCCCAAACAATATTAAGTAGAATGGAAGATTTGGAGAGCGGCCAAGGCACCCGTACCCTCCTCCAATTTAATGAACATGCATCTGGTAATTGTATTCAAGGGATTCCATCTTGATGATATCCTCTCATACCTGTAAACTTCTTCTGAGATTTTGTTTTGGGTTAGATTCAAATACAACTTCATTACGGTTTCATAATTCTTTCATTAATTGCTCTCTCTGTGCTAAATTGCCACTTGTTACAAAAATTTTAAATTTATAGAAATAAATAAATTTTAATCGAGGCATGATAAATGCACAACTTTGGCTCAGCTTTTCTCTTTAAAAAAAAAAAAAATAAAAAAAAATAAAAAAACAAAACAAAATAAAAAATAAAATTTTTTTTGAAGCAATATCATTAATGTGGTCCTTTTTTATTTGGTTTTTTTTTTTATTAAAAAAAATAGTATTTTTCTTCATAAAAATAGTCATTAAAAAAAAATTGTTATTATTATGAAGAAAAATACCATTTTTTGATATAATAAAATACCAAATAAAAAAGGACCACATAGGATGTTATTGCTTAAGATTTTTTTTTTTTTTTTTTTTTAAATTACCACATAAGGGAAAAGTTGTGTTAAAGTTGTGCATTTATCATTTTTCGTTTTAATCTATATGTTTATGTTGCCACCACCACTCAACTAGTACTAGCGTGCGCTTAAATTCCTTCTTAATATATGAGGCTCAACAAATTAAATATTTAATAGAAATTGAGGGTAAATTGATGGAAACAATGTTCAAACTCAAACTTTTGACTCTGATATCATATTAAACCATCACTTGTTCCCGTAGCTTGAGTTTATAGGAAGATTTGAATTTAGTCGATCATTTAATCTATAATTTTGCACTTCGATCTTCTCACGTGTAGACTCAAAATATGGGTCTTGGATTTTTTATTTTTTATATATTCATTTAGTTTTGTCTGCCCTTTTTAGCTTTCTAATTGTAGACGCTTGAGCAAACTTGTGGAATGGATTGCTATTCTCTGTGCTTCAGTTTTTCTTTGTTTATTTACCTTGATTTATTAATTATAGCCAGCCCTCAACTTACGCTGATTATATTATTCGTATATATATATACTATTAGAAATATGTTCCTAACCATGTCATTTACACAAAAATGCAGCAATTTCAAGAATGAACTGCGCTATATGGAGTGGCCTAGCTAAAGGTGCGATCTCTTCACTTTATCGATCTGTTTTTTATTACATCAACAACCAATAACTAGTAGTGCTGAGGGTTGGATTTAGAAGGCAAAATTGAATAATATAGAACGATAATTAACAAGAGAAGGAGAAAAAAAGAGAGAGAGAGAGAGCGAGAGAGAGAGGGAACAATGCTTAACAAAAAATTTATTATCAAAAAGTGAATAATGATTTCCAATATTGTCCTAACTCTTCTTTCACATAGGGTATATATATTACTTCAAACATTAATTCTACTACAACTTTCAAAATAAAGTTCAATATACTAGATAGATAGTCTAAATATTAATACATCCCCAAGACATAAAACGTCATTGTATTAGATAGTGCAAAATTTCGAATACATTCCCAAGGCACAACTACCTCCTTTTTTTTTTTTTTTTTTTTGGTTAAATACTCCGTACCCCCCTGGGGTTTCCTAACTTTATTTTTTCTCCTATGTGGTTTCACTTTTATCACAGGAGGTTCCTGTGGTTTTGATAAGTGACCAAATTAGTCCATCCGTTAGTTGACCGTTAGGACTGATACGTGGACCAATCAGACATCGACACGTGGCACATATTTAATTAA
>NC_081542.1:48989742-49000325 GCF_901000735.1 Corylus avellana | reverse complement strand
CTTTGCTAATTCATGATAAAACAATGAGAAACTATACATATGTATTTGACTTTTCAACTAATAAGAGGAGCCCAAAATCGTGCATGTGGGTCCAATCCATCGGCCCGTTCCATTAAATTCAAGAAAATCTTTTGGTTACCTTTTTTTAGAAACGCTCTCTTCTCTCTTCTCCATAAACATCCCCCAAGCTCATTCTCGGCAGACTTGGAGGAAGCCGATGGTTTCCTCCTCCCCCCACCCTTTTCTCTCTATTTCCTTTATCTCCCCTCTCCCACCCTTTCTAGCCTCCTCAGAGGCTAAAATTGTCTCTTTAGAGACCCTATCTACCTCCTTGGAGACCTTATCTGTGTCCAAAAATTGCAACGGTCCATCCTCCACCGCAAAATCTTCGACCTTCACCATCTTCAGCCGCTCCAAGTCTGGGTTTAGCTTTTTTCTTGAAATCTTTGGATATGTTTTCTTCAAAATCTATTCTTTTGATTTCAAGAAGTCTTGGATGCACACGAGCCGCTCCACAGGGTTCCTGGCCGTCTCCGCCAATGCCTGCCACCAGCGATCCGCCCATCCGACCTCCACGCGCCGAAGCGTGTCTAACACGCGCCAGCGAGTAGATCTTACTCGCGGGCGTGTGCCCCCCACGCGCCGGCATGTGAGGCCTCTTTCTCACCGCTCCACCTCCACCCACCTACTACGCCGATCTTCTGGTTCCCTCTCCAGTTTCATGGGCTCGAGCGTCTCAGACTTCTCCTCCGTTGTTGGTTTTTGGACATTTTACTCTGCTTTTTAGCTTGCTTTTATGCTCTGTAACGTTGTTGTGTTACTATTTTGTCACTTGTTTGTTTTGTTTTTTGTTAACTCCAATCCGATTAGGTTTTAGACTTCTTATAAGTGTAGTGGATTTTTTTTCCTTTTCTTTTTGGTTTCTTTTTGGAAACCTTTCTTCCACTGTTACCGTGCATCTAAATTTCCATGGCTTTTGTGAAAGTCTGTTTAGATGCTTCTATGGAGTATTCGTACTCCCGATGGATAAGTCCATCAGATTGCGCCGTGGCAAGGGGTTTCTCGAGCTGCATTCGCAGATGCCTTCCATCTGCACTTTCTTTGAGGAATTTATAGTCTGGTCGGATTGGGTTAATCTGTCTAAGTTGCTTAGCTTAATGTGTCTGTCCTATAACTTTCTTATGTTTTAATGAAATTTGGTCTGGTACCAAAAAAAAAAAAAAAAAAAAAGAAAATCTTTTGGTTTAGGTGGTGCAAAAAGAAGTCTTTAATTACCGGATCAGTCCTCTCCATTTTAAGAGATGCATATTAAATATATATACAAAATAAAATTTAAACCGTAAAATAAATTATTTCCATTTTACTCTAAATGAAGAGCATTTTATTCTTTACTTATTGCCTCTAACAGTTTCTCAATACGAAGAAACTAAAAGACGAAATAGAGAGGAAAACAAAGGAAGCAAAATGGAGATGAGTACTAGCAAACAAAATGTCTATGTGGACTTCTAATTGCTAAACATCGTTAAATTGTGGAAAATATATTATTTAAGGGAAGAAAAATACTAGACGTACAACTCTTTTACAATTTGTTGACACGTGTTAGCATGCGATTGAAAAGTGTTAGAATTGTTAAGAATATTATGTTAGAATTATTTATTTTCTTATGTATTCTAAGTTTACTAGGATTACATTTTCTTAATCTATTAGGTTACTTGCTTATCACTCATGGGCTCTCTATAAATAAAGGCATTTGTAGTCCTTCATATCGATCAATTAATATCAATACAATGTAGTCTCTTGTGTACTTCCGCTCTTCTTATTATTTTTCCGCTCTTCTATATCTCTACATTATTCTAACATGGTATTAAAGCTATTTAACATAGTATCAGAGTCACTTTTCTGTGGCCTTCAATAAACATCTTTTCTGACATTTTCTTTTTGTCGAATTTTAGTCTCATCACCCTACATCAAGCGCCACCAAAATTTATGTTGCCCATAATCTCAAAATCGTGCCAGCCTATAGATCCGGAGTTCTTGCAGGCCCTCCGACGTGCCGCCATGTGTCTCCGCTAGTTTTTTTTTTTCTGCACCGCCACTGCCCTTGCCAGAGCTACACGCTCCTTCGCCGACGACAGTTCAAATGCCGCCAAGTACAGATCCAAAAAGATCTGAAGCGTCCAAGCTTCCACGCGCTCACACGCGCCACCAGAAGGTTCTGTCGCCAACAACAATTTAGATGGCGCCAAGTATAGATCCAAAGAGATCTAAAGCGTCCAGGCTTTCACGTGCTCACATGCACCACTAGAAGGTTATGTATGTAAGTAAATGCGCCTCTGCACGCGTCCCAAGGGTTCCTCGACATGCCGACAAGACTCGCCTAAGAATCTATTCGCTCCTTTATGCACCTCCACAAACCTCCGATCACATCCGCGGTAGCGCCAACCGATAAAACAGGGCCAGATAAGTCTAGATCCGTCGAGATCTCTGCCAAATACACTCCGACGCGCCCACACGTGCCGCCATTAGGTGCTGCCTTTCCATCCACGCGCCGCCGCAATGCCTCCACGTGCCGCCATGTCAATTGGATTAGCCCGGTTTCCGCACCATTCTACATATTCTGCACCGATGGTCAAATCTCCTCCAAGCACGCTGCCATTGGATGCACAACGTGCCGCCACGCTCTGGGCTGAATGTTCTGCGCGTGGGCCTCACGCGCCAAACTCCTTCCTGGCGCGTGAGATGCACTCACCTCACGCGGCAGCAGACATTGGCACGTGCACCACACGCACCAGATGCTCTCCATCTTTCCATCTGCCACGTGTCCCTCAGAGTGCTCGCCACATTAGCCATAGTCCTCTACCACGTGTCAGATGTCAGCACAACCCACGTCAGCCCTAGTCATCTTTCCATCTTTCCATTTGTTTTAAGGGCAAGATCTACTGACACTTGATGTGAGAGTTCTGCACAACCCACAAGTTAGCCAGCAAGAAGCAATAACTCTTTTCCTGATGGGCAGGCTTTATGATCACGTTCTGTATGACAATATGAACTTTGCTAATTCATAATAAAATAATGAAAAATTATATATGGCTTGACTTCTCATCAAACTTATTTTTTTTCAACAAATAAGTTGTCTTCTTTCCGCTGTTCCCTTCGTATGTCGACTTCATGAGTGTCTAAAGTTCTCTCTGAGATTGATTAAGAACATTCTTTCTTGGAATTTTATTTCTCGAAAGCTGCTACGATAATATATAGTACTGTCTTTACTACAAATTTACTTATAAATTGACGTCACAGCACATACTTTGTAAAATAATTAAACAAAAAGCTGATTAATTGGTCAATTAATTAATTAGTGATTGACTTATCATTCGTACTCGTAATTAGTTCTGCAATTATAAATTATTACATTAATTTGTAAAAAAAAAAAAAAGAAAAAAGAATTGTAATAATTAGAATTATCACATCAATTTGTAAAAAAAAAAAAAAAAAAAAAAAAGGAAGTGTAATAATTAAAAGCTGTAGTATGTACTCCAAACAATAATTTTCCTTATTTCTCATGCAATACACCCTCAATTTACAAGAACTATTGAGATTCCATTCCCATAGGGAAGTTTCTTGTAAATTTCAACTCAACTCTTTGATTTTTGGTAAGTTTTTAAGTATTAATTGAGTGATTCGACACTAAAAAAAAAAAAAAAAAAAAAAGAAGAAGGCTTACATGCATGATACAGCGCCAAAAAAGTACAAGGTTTACAGCCACAAACATGGTATGTTATAGTCACTCAAAAAATTGCTGAGAGTCAGAAGCCTCCACGGCAGCAACACTACAAATTCTCAGTCCTCGTCAATTCTGCGAAATCGAATTCAATCCTGCCAGCCTGGTGATCTGCCCCACCCCGAGTCATATCATTGGCTCGTATCACTGTCTCGAAAATTCGTATCAGAAGGACAGGTCGATCGTGCTTTCTAGGTAGAAGAATTCTTGGCCCATTTTCTAAAGCCCATGCTCCTGCAAGCCTATTCCATTGGCCCGTAAACATTTAATTTTGTAGGTTTATTTAGCAGTGTCCGTTTAACTTTTTCTTAAATGTGAATAGACTATGTGCCAAAGCGTAATTATTTGTACATGATGTTGAAAGACTAGGCCTTTTTTTTTAAAAAAAAAAATCCCAAATAAAACTATATATAATAATTTTGAAAAACATTCTAATTAATGTGGCTCACGAGGAGACAGTACTTTTACCACATAGCAGTGCTTGAGAGAGAAATTAAGAAGCTTATTCTGAATCCTAATTTAATAACACATACTGTGAAGACCCAAAAATAAGATTCGTAGCAGCCTTCCCTTACAAAAATCATAGAATAAAGGTTTGAATGATGCACTTTCAGTTCAAAAGCTAGAGCATCTAATTTAGTCTTTATTTTATACTTGTAGTATATTAGTTGATTAAGCAAAGTATATTAAAAAAATTAAACAAAAGTAGATGCGGCGTTTCTACTCTCTCTATAAAATGCAGCATTAATGTCACAATGACAGTGTGAGACACAACCAATCCACGCAACTGTGAGAGTGAGAGAGAGATCAGAGAGATGGGGAGGGACTTGGAGATTGTGAGACTGGAAGAGGGGGCCAGTCTATATTTTTTCCGACAAATTAAGTATATGCCAAACCCAATTACTTGGGAGGTAAAGAGTAATTTGGAAAATAATCTTCACAATATAGATCCTGTTGGAAATTGCCTTGAATTAATCAAGCCATGAATCCCACGTGTCAAATGGTTGGTGGAGTTTGGCAACCAAGCCATCAAAGGAATAGTGAAAGGTTGTTGCACCAACCAAGCCGTTGAAGGAATAATGCATGGTTGTTGCACCAACCATAGACTTTCATGTTTTCTCACCAACCCTTCTACACCTATATAAGGAGGATCAAGCTTCAATGTTTCAAAAAGCTAAGACAAGAAAAGTATAGAGAGAGAAAAAAAAGGAAAGGTTGAAAGAAAAAGGTATAGAGAGATAAGTTTAGTGTTAGGCATATAAAAATTGCAGATCACAACATAGAAGAGTTGTGTGCAATTTCTCTCTGAAATATTTCTTGTAAAGTCTCCCCGTTATTTTCTCCCAAAGTAGTGAAATCTCTACAACTCGGTGGATGTAGGCAGTATTGGTCGAACCACGTATAAATTTTCTTGCCTTGTGTATGTTTGTGCGTGTTTATAGTACTAATCAAAAATACACATGTATGTTCTGTCTAAGAAAGATTGGATTTTAAGTGACATCGGTGTGACTCCTCCAATCTTACCTGGGAACGTATCGAGCTGTATTTTTGGTAAAATACTATTTACCGTACTTGTGTGTTGTTGTCACAAATTGGATCCCAAGATCCTGAGGAGGAATTAGTGTCTAATTTCCCAACAGATCCCATGTTGTGCTTCACTCTTTGACGCTGCTTCTCCATCCGTAACAAACGAAGAGTCTTGTCTGTCTCTAAAAACTAAATACCAAACCCAAGTTGAGAAGTAAAGAGTACGGCCCACATGAGTTGATGGTGAAAGTCACCCCACGTCAACACACTTTTTTATGTGAAACCCTAAAAAAAAAAATTACGACTACCTAATAGCTGTGCTTGAGAGAGAAAATAAGATTCGTAGCAGTCTTTCCTTAGAAAAATCCTATAATAAAAGTACGTTTCAATCATGCACTTTCGAATTTGCAAAAGCTAGAGCATCTAATTTACTCTTTATTTTATACTTCCAGTGGCTGACTTTATCAGTTGACGAAGCGAAGTATAATAAAAAATTAAGGAAAGTAGATGCGTTTCCACTCTCTCTTGAAAGATAGCAGTATAAAAAACGCAGCATTGTCACGAAGACACACGTACAACTAATCCAAGCAACTTTGAGAGAGAGAGAGATCAGAGAGATGGGGAGGGAGTTGGAGATTGTGAGACTGGAAGAGGCGGCCAGGTTGCCACCCTTTTCACAGCTGAAGACGCCTTATCAGGCGGCCTTGGATGAAGACTGGGGGGCCATGGCGAGGTTCTACGAAAAATATCCAGAGCACCTCCTTGATAATCTGACGGTCGACAAAGACACTGCATTTCATATTGCAGTATATAGTGGAGAAACGAAATTGCTTCAACAATTACTTGGTCTCCTAAAAAGACCCCCCGAAATATCGAAAGCCTTGTCTAACAAGAACAGTCACGGTAACACTGCTATTCACGAGGTGGCCTCAACCGACAATGTTGAAGCAGCAGAGCTCTTGATTAGTAAACTTCGGGAGGTCCATGGAAACAATCTGGAGACCCAGCTGGGAGAGAGACTCGAGGATCGGAACCAACTAGGGGAAACCCCACTCTATAGGGCTGCCGCCCTCGGTCGGACAAAAATGCTCAAATTTTTGGCTAAAAGAGTTGGCAATGATCTAAGTGTTCACTTCAAAAGAAATGACGACATGTCCATTCTCCATATAGCTGTCTTAGGCCGACACTTTGGTATCTCTCTCTCTCTCATGCACATATACACATGAAAAAAGTACGATAATTCAAAAAAAAATAATAATAATTTAGAGTCTTCTTAAAATTATTATAAAGCTCATGAGTTTTATCTAATAAATAAATTTAAGTATCTTTATAAATTAAAATCACGCACTCTACGTAAATTACATCATCTTTTAATTTCTATATAAAATTAGTGGGGTGTTACAACGTTCATGATAATTTCGAAGTAGAACAATTAAATAAATGTTGACTTATTTTCTTCAAGGAAGGAAGAGTTTTGCTACTTAAATTGCATGCTTTAACGGTCTCTATCTTTCAATACAGATACCGCCATTTGGTTACTAGAAAAGGACGAGGGACTTGGAGCAAGAAAGGGAGTCAATGACATGACATGTCTTCACCTGCTGGCGAAAATGCCATCTGCTTTCAAGAGTTCATCCCGCATAAGCAAAATGAAGACTCTCCTCTATGATTGTATGTCATTAACTACGATTTACGTACTGTTATGTTGTGTTCTTTATTTTTGGGTGTGGCTCCATTTACTTTGACTCGAAAGCATTTTCAGTACACTCAAAACGCATGATCGATCTTGTCATAGGCCTTCCTGCATATCAGCATGATGATGATGGCGATAGTGATGATGATGAAGCCCAAACACTCTCAAGTCGAATGGGAGATTTGGAGAGTGGCCAAGGCACTAGTACCTTCTGCCAATTTCATAAACATCCATCTGGTAATTGTATGCAAGGGATTATTTCTTTTTCTTTATTGATATGTCCCGTGCAATGAAATAGGAGGAAATTTGAACTAGTGATATTTACTTTATAACACGTAATTTACCACCAATTGAATTACCTCTTAAAGATTCCTTCTTGTTCTTGATATCCACTCATCATTCTTATTCTTGATACCCAATAATGATACCACTTAAGAAGCTTCCCTCTGGCTCTAAACGTGGGTCTTGGAGTTTTTTATAATCATTTAATTTTGGATGCCCTTTTTAGGTTTTTTTAGACGCTTGTTTGTGTAGATTTCCTCAGACTTTTAGGCCGTCTTTTTTTTTTTATTGGTTGCTTTTGGATTCTTGATCAATAAATTCTTACTTATTAAATAAATAAAAAATAAAAACAAAAATAAAAAACCTATATATCCTCGTTCACATACCTTTTCTTAGTGTGGCGAGACTAAAAAGTGACTCCAGAAAATGGACAGGAGGAAATGATAAATATTTCTTGTTCAAAGTTTGTGTCAGTGAAAAGAAGTCTTGTGAATATATATATATATATGCCAAAAGGATTCTTTCACGGGTGGAATACCTCGTGAGCACCGAATAGTTACTGATCGTTTAGAATTTAGGAAATTAAATACGTTTCCAGTTTTTTCGCTCTAAACTAAAAAAGAAAAAAAAAATGAATATTAATGGAATGAATAAATTAACTATTTCTTATCAACTTAAATTTTTGAGGAACTTGATAATTTAACAAAAAGAAAACTAAGCTTAATCTATAAATCTTAACATGTACATACGGATGCACTTGTAGAATGGATTGCTATTCTCTGGGCTTCAGTTTTTCTTTGTTTATTTACCTTGATTTATTAATTATAGCCTCTCCTCAATAGCACTTACGCTTATATTTCTCATTTGTATACTACTAGAAGTATGTTTCTAACCATGTAATTACTTTACACAAAACTGCAGCGATTTCAAGAATATACTGTGCTATATGGAGCAGCCTAGCTAAAGGTGCCACCTCCTGATTTTTTTTTTAAGAGTACTAATGTTACATATTATATAAACATTTCATAAATTTTTGATGTGTCAAGGTTTAGTAGCTCTTGGATTTGCACACATGTTAAAAAACAAATATATCCAATGACTATAAAACATTGTCACATCACTTTATCTGTTAAATGTATTTTCCTTAAAAATATAGATTGCAGTCCATGTATATGCTCAAGATACTGATAAGTGATATCTCTCTTACACTCGCGCGATATAACATGGACAGAATGGACGGCTATCGATAAACTTTGGAAGATGAAGGGAACGCATACAGCAGCTCTACAACTCACCAAATTGCTAGCGAAAATGGATACTACATGGGAAAACAGTTTTATCGCAGAGGACAAGACGATTTCCTTAGAGAAATCGGACTGTAATTTGGACGACGATGCTATTAAAAAAGAAGGGGAACAATCCAACAGTACCACAGAAGGAGGTAAAGGAGGAGGGGGATCCTATGGGAGATATCGGACGATTAATTACAGTACCCCATTGCTTATTGCTGCTAGCGAAGGAATAAGAGAAATATTTGATGAGATACTTAAAGTGCATCCTCAGGCAATTGAGCACGTTACTCAGGATGAGGAAAACATATTGCACGTGGTCATTAGATACCGTCAAAGGGAAATCTTTCGCCTTGTAAAGGAGATGAAAAAAATAATGGACTCTAGGTTGTCTTCAAGGATTGATGGGAGAAGCTACACCATATTGCATCATGTTGCCGACATGACCAAGTATGATGGAGGAACCAAACCTGGTCCTGCACTCCAATTGCAAGAGGAGTTGAAATGGCTTGAGGTACTTAATCTGCCATAAATTTAATTTTGCTAATTGTCTTTGTACGTATTCCAATTAGAATATTGATCAAGTTATTAAATTTATTATAATTTTTCATCGATTTAAACTTATAAGACACCTAAAAGTTTATCATGATATTAGATCCGGAGATCTATTTTTGAACTCTAATTTCACTTTATCTCTGATTTAAAGTTGAACAATACTCATGCATCATACAAATAATTATACCATTACTAACCTATCCACTCGTATGTTTGTTAATGTGTTTTGAGAGTACATGTTTAATATTTTTAATTTAGCAAAGTGTTTTTGATGTGGCATAAAGTAAAATTTCTTATTTTCCAACGTAAGATTTGTTTATGAAAGTTCTTCGTGTAAAAAAAAAAAAACAAACAGAAGATTATTATAATTAGCATGTAACATTTCCTTGTGGTGTCTTGTAGAATGAAAAAGAAGTCATTAATTCTTTTTACAATGTCTCCATGCAGCGTGTGCGAAAGATAATGCCTTCCCATTATGTCATGCACCGTAACTATGACGATGTGACTGCAGACGAGCTCTTCAAAGAGACACATGCTGAACTTCTCAAGAAGGCCCAAAAATGGATAAAGGAGACCTCTCAGTCGTGCTCTGCGGTTGCTGTCCTTGTCGCCACTGTCGTTTTCGCGACTGCCTACACCGTCCCGGGAGGCAATGATGACACGGGTCGTCCAATTTTCCTTCACTCTCCCTTCTTCTTATTCTTCACCATCATGGACGTTGTCTCCCTTGCAAGCTCCTTGACTTCTGTCGTAATGTTCCTATCGATTCTCACATCTCCTTTTGAGCAACAAAATTTCCTCAAATCTCTCCCTCGGAAGCTCATGGTGGGGTTCGCCTTGCTCTTCTTCTCTGTGACAACAACCATGCTTTCGTTCTCGGCAACCATTCTGCTCATCATTCGCCTTGAGAAGAAAAAATGGACTTCCACTCTAATTTACACTGCGGCATTCCTTCCTGTTGCTGTGTTTGCACTTATGCAGTTCCCCTTATACATTGCATTCACCAGTAGTTTGCAGTCCCTTTCAAAGAAAATAATGAAGAAGCTTCGTCGCTTGAATCTCCTCCCTCGTTTCTCCAAAACCTCTAAGGGCAAGATCTATTGAGACTTGAAGTGTGAGTAAGCAATAACTCCTTTCAGGATGGGCTTTTTTTTCTTCTTCGTATTTTTGGATTTTGTTTTTGTTTTTGTTTTTTTTTTTTTTTTTGGAGTGGATTGTGATACTTGTAATGGTGAATTTTTAGCTCTGATCAGTATGAGAAAAAGAATTGACAC
This sequence comes from Corylus avellana, assembly GCF_901000735.1. Taxonomy (NCBI): domain Eukaryota; kingdom Viridiplantae; phylum Streptophyta; class Magnoliopsida; order Fagales; family Betulaceae; genus Corylus; species Corylus avellana. The sequence continues at coordinate 48,989,927 of NC_081542.1, read as the reverse complement.
AGTTGTTATGATAACGTTCTGTATGATCGATCAGCTTGCGTAATACATAATAAAATAATGAGAAAATATAATATGTCTCGACTCTCGACTTTTAGTGATGCCCATGCTCTTGCAGGCCTATTCCATTGTCCCGAGTGCCCAACAAACAAGACAAAATGCACATCAAGAGATTTGAGAGATTGTCA
>NC_081542.1:48967630-48989642 GCF_901000735.1 Corylus avellana | reverse complement strand
CTTCCAATTGAACATGAGAGTGTAATTAATATAAAATTTTAATTTATTTTATGAAATAGTAAAAAAAAAAAAATTGTCTTGTAGTTTTTATTTTATTTAAATAGTAATAAAAAATGATTAATGTGATGTACAAAATAAGAATATTGAAAAATTGAACTTTTTGAGGAATAGTTTAGGACTTGTGATGTCTTTTGCCAACTACTGGCCTTTTGATGGACATCTTAGATTTACTACTAGTTTGAACTAATTCTAACTTAACAGAGATTTGAACTAGTCGTTTTTGCCTTGTGCTTGTTTGAATTTTGATCGTTTGTCATTTTGACCGAGATTCAGTGGAGTTATTCCTAAAATTCACCATGAAAAGGCTCGTTGGAATTTGCCTAATTAGACCTTGTGCAAACAATGTCGTCTTCTCCCGATGCAATTAACTTGATTTACATCACGATGAGAGTGGTGCAAAATGAAACGGTTGTAGCTGCCGATGAAAGTTAGATTAGAGTATTTGAAAAAACAAATATATATTACCCATTTTTTATTTTTTAAATTTTGGATATATTATCAATTCGGATTGGAATTCATATTTTTTAAAAATGGATACAGAACCCGAGCCGAGTCGGAAGCCACTTATACCGCTTGGGTCGGGTCGGGTTTGACTGTTTGAGCGGTATTTGGCCAGCCCTATGAAGACTTGGAAGATAAATACGACTTACTTATCCATCGAACAAGCATCATCTTCTATGACCAGATCGAGATATATAGATTAAATCCTAGAATAAAGTTTAGAAGTGCTCCCATTTTAAAAGTATTGGAATAAAGTAATATAGAGATAACATTTTCCCTAAAAAAATGAGCATCTGAGTTAACCTTTTTTTTATGCTCATATTATTAAATAGTTAATTGTGCTAAGCGGATCTTATTCCAATTTCTTCCGAGTGCAAGCTGGCAATGAAACGAGGCATCATCACCTTCAAATTATGTTCAAACAAATTAATAGCATAACACAGACTACGAATCGTCTAGTTGTTAGTGAACAGAGATCGATTGACAGAGGGTACCCAACTTTATATAATTGATAAGAATTATTCACAGCATTTTACATGGAATCAGGACTTTGCCTCCAACAATTATCTTTATATATATAAACGTGCCTCAAGAAACCTACACACAAGTCCACATTCGAACCTCTCTCTCTCTCTCTCTCTCTCTCTCTCTCTCTTTGTTGACACACTTGAATTGAAGCGATGTCTCCCACGGGAGAGAAGGATGCTAGAAAAGTCCATAGATTAAACGCGGAGCTGTACTATGCTTTGCTGAAAGAAGACGCGGATCCGGAGAAGGTGAAAGAGCTGTGTGAAAAAGTTGACGAGCGGGGATTGCACGTATTGACCATACACGACGACACAGTGCTCCAGACGGCACTTACTCCAAACAACCCAACTTGGTGCTCAGCCTTCTAGACGCCTTGCCTCACGGCCATCTCGACAAAATGACCCGCCAAAACTACGTAGGAAACACTATCCTCTACGACGCCGCCACATCCAACCAATCACTCGTCGTGGCAAGGAAGGTGTTAGAGAAAGCTCCGGGACTGCTGTGCATGCGGAACCACCTTGGAGAGACTGCGCTTTTCCGGGCTGTCCGTTATGGTAAAATGGATGTGTTCGACTTTCTTGTAGGAAAAATTATGGGTTACGATGAAGCAACTCAGAAACCCTTCCTTCAAAGGAGTGATAAAACTACAATTCTACACATGGCTATCCTTGTTCAGCGATTTGGTTAGTTATCCCCACCCACAACATCGATCCTAAGGCCATATATTTTTTAATGGTATTTAGTAGACTGTTATATATGATCCTATCATGTATAACTGAAATAGTAAAAATCAGTCTTAAGATTAATGAAGGCTTAAAAAAAATTAATGACTGAATTTTACTCACATATTATACAAATTGTATGTTAGTTGTATAGCAATCTATTAAATAGCATTTCTCATAATCTAAATTAAAAAATTACTTCTTCTTGCTTATATGAAAATTGGAAAAACAGATTTGGCCATGGACATTGTGAAACGCTTCGATCACTTAGTTGGTGAACGAGAGACGCGGACGGGATGACTGGTCTTCAGCTGCTATCATGCAACACTGAAGCTTTTCGCCGTGAGGCTAAAAAGGAATTCCTGGAGCAAATTCTCGGTTCTGGTTCGTTTTATCACTTAACCATCAAAGGATTTGTTAAGAGTATTTTCCGCACTTAACTACCAGAGGTTATTATTCAACACACTTTTTCAATCTCTTTTCCACAGAATCACTTTCTTTCTTTCTTTCACAAAACCTATTTTCCTTTCTAACCCCATCTCTTTTTGAAACCATTTTCTTTCAAACTCGTCTCTTCATTAAACACATGTTAATCATATCATGTCAATATGACAATATGGTTTCATATTATAAACATATATTTATACTCGGGGCTCATTATCACACAGAATCATGCTTATATATCATTCAACATGTAAAATACGTACGTTAGTGTAAAATTAATAAGTTTATATACTTAATTACAACTTGGGATTAATAATTGGTTTGAACCTTTAAGCACATGTTCAAACTCATCTTCATTATTTTATAGCTAAATTTAGCTATAAAATAATGATGTTTAAACATCATACTTTTATTCATTAAAAGACTCTTCTAACTGCTATGAAACATTTCATTCGAACAAACATCCAGTTTGTTCGATTAAAGTCTAAAAAATCCTAGTTTCCAAGTTCTTTCTTGTGTTCGTTCGCTTGAAAATACTTTCTCTTTTCTTAACTCATACAATCCTAATAGACCATTTGCATGCATAATACATCAATTTATAGTATTAAAAATCATATTTTTATCATTAACCCTAATTTTACCTTTGTTTACAATTTCTTTAAACTTTCAATAAAATTTTGTCATGATCATAACGACCATGCAGCACACCATACAACTCAACATATTCTCATTTCTATATAATCTCAACATGTTAACTAAAACTTTCATTATTCATTTTCGAAGACATAATTAGTTTATTCTAACATGTTAACAGTTTCTGTATACTCTAAACAGTTCTAACATATTAATACCTTAATTAGTCTATATATATCATTTATTTTACCATTACCACAATTGTATTTATATATACGGTAGTATTTAGTTTTAAAAATGCTCACCCTCGGAGTTAGTCTTTGAGAATCTTGTTTGAAAGTCTTTAGTGTAACAAACCCTCACACAAATGTCAAGATTTTGACTTGATTCCAAAGAAATACGTTAAAAAAACCCTCTCTGACTCACTGTGAACAAAGTAGAATGAAAACCAAAATTATTGGGGTTAAATACCTTAAACCCCCTTAGGGTTTACCAACTTTTTTTTTTTTTTTCCTTGGAGTTTCATTTTTATCATAGGACCCCCTGAGGTTTTGATAAAGGACCAATTTAGTCCATCCGTTAGTTGACTGTTAGTTGACCGTTAAGACTGACACGTGGACTAATCAGATGTTGACACGTGAATACCTTTATTTAATTTTTTTTTAAAAAAAAAAAAAAACTGGTCGGGCTGCCCCTCAAAGCTCTTTTAAATACTTTTTTTTAAAAAAAAAAAAAATTAAATAGGTGACACGCGTCAACATCTGATTGGTCCACGTGTCAGTCTTAACAGTCAACTAACGAATGGACTAAATTGGTCTTTTATCAAAACCCCAGGAGGTCCTGTGATAAAAATGAAACTCCAAGAGAAAAAAAAATAAAGCTAATAAACCTTAGGGGGGTTTGAGATATTTAACCCAAATTATTGTTTTGTTTGAACTCTTAAAAATAGTCATTTTGTTTGATTACTGTTCATTTTGTTCAATCGACTTTTGCATTAAATGCTGATTGACACATGACAGTGCGCTTTTGTCGCATCCCTACTTAGCCCCACATGTTGACTGACACGTCGATGAAATCTTCGTTCAATCGAACTTGCATTAAATATGGTCAAGTGAATTTGCGAATTTGCGTCCTCACCTAACTCGAAAGTCTTTTTTCTTTTCTTTTATATATATATATATATATATATATATATATATTTGTTGTAATAAACTGATATTCATTTAAGTATAAGAAAGTTATAGGACAAACACATAAAAGTTAATAAGTTTAGACAAAAAAACCCAATTCAAATAGACTACAGACTCTTTAATGCAAGTGAAGATGGTAAACATCTGCGAATGCAGCCTAAAAATTTTTTTGCCGTGGCGTAATCTGATGAACATAACTATTAGAAGTACGAATACTCCAATGAAAAATCTAAACAGACTTTCAAAAAAGCCATGGAGATTTAAATGCACAGTGAAAAAAAAGTTTCTAAAAAGAAAATAAAAAAAGATATTCACTTACAAAGAGTCTAAAACCTAACCAGATCGGGTTTAACAAAGAACAACACAAACATGTTACAGAATAACAACACAGAATAAAAAACCAAGCTATAAAGCCGAGTAAAATGTCCAAAAAACAGCAACGAAGGAGTAGTCAGAGTAGTCGCACAGGGCCACGAGCCGGTGAGGGAACCAGAAGATCTGCATAGGAGGTGGTTAGAGGTGGAGTGGCGAGAAAAGGGCCTCACGCGTCAGTGCTTGGAGGGCATGCGCCCGAGAGTAAGATCTACTCGTAGGAACGTGTTGAACACACATCGGCGCGTGGTGGTTAGATGGGTGGGACGCCGGTGGTAGAGGCTAGCGGAGACGGCCAGGAACCCATTGGAGTGGCTCATAAGCATCCAAGACTTCCTGAAAACAAGAGAGCAGATTTTGAAAAAAACATACCCAAAAATTTCAAGAAGAGAGCGATACCTAGACTTGGAGGGGCTGAGGATGGCAGTGATCGGAGGTTTTGCAGTGGAAGATGAGGCGTTGCAATTTTTGGACAAAGATAAGGCCTTCGAGGAGGCAGGTAGGGTCTCTAAAGAGACATGTTTTGCCTCTGATGAGGCAAGAAAAGGAGGGAGATGAAGGAAAATGGAAAAAGAGAAAAAAAAAAAAAAAAAAGGGGGGGGAGGAGGAAGCGAGGAAGCTAGCGGCTTCCTCTTCCATGGCTGCCGAAGTCCTAACTCGCAAGTTCGAGTGACACATTGTGTGTGATTTTTGTTCAATCAAAATTATTTTGAATCGAATTAAATTTGTATTTGTTTGATTTGTCACCTGTGTTTGACCAATCGTCGCAGGTTTCTTCCTGTCGACGTGTGGAATTGCTCTGTTCATTTGATTGAATTTATTTCATTCAAACGAGTTCCGATCCCCTTATAATTAGCTCCAAATTTTTTAAGGATGTGAATGCCATCATAAATCACCCAAATTCATAAAGCTATTTTCAGCGTTCACGTCGTGGTCATCCAACTAAGCTCGGTGAGCATATTTTCAAGTTCAAAATTTACTATTTTGATTACCTCCAAATATCATTTTCTACCACACTATCTCACTTTGACCTAAGTGGGGGGGTTTTTACAGCTAATTATTTCCTTAACAATTAATTTAGAGATGCAAGAGTAAATAAATTCAGCAGATATGTAAAGTTGCTTTTAGAAGAAACCTCTCATAGACTCAGTAAAATTGATGGATATGCTACTTAAAAGTAATAGAGAAGAGTGACTTTGGAAGAAAATGTGGCTTTAAATGAAATTTAGTGCGTGAAAACTTTTTTGAATAAGTTTAGAACATAGTTGAATTAAGAATTCTCTGCAAAAATCATTGTGTTATATGTGCTTACATGGTTTAGGGAAACTTGCTATATTTTTCCCTTGAAGAAAAACAAATTTTATATCCAACAATTACTGAATTCTTAAATTCATGATGTACAGTCAACTTACATTGTAACTCAGCCAGATTTGTAGAAGCTCAAAAGCTTCAGAACAAATATGAATCAGCTATGAAACTTGCCAAGTTCTTAATAGAAAGAGATACCTCGTGGGAGGCTACTTATCCTGGAATTGACCTGAGTAAGCCTAGGCTTCACAAATATGATAATATTACTCCTAAAGTAGAGCCCCTCATGAGTTCACTCGGCCAAGGGGAAGGGGAAACAGGAACTCCTTTGTTTTTAGCAACAAAGTCCGGCTGTATAGAGATTGTTGAAGAAATACTCAATATATACCCCCAGGCAGTGGAGCATATTGATGAGAAGGGCAGGAACATATTGCATGTAGCGATTAAGTACCGCCAGTTAAAGATTTTTGAGCTACTAGTTGTTAGAGCAGAAGTACCAATGAAGAGGTTGGTTCGAAGCTTGACAAGGAAGGAAATTCCATACTGCATACAGTTGGATTAAAAATTAATGATTATGTACCTAAGAAGATGCAAGGCCCTGCTCTTGAATTGCAACAGGAGTTGCTTTGGTTTGAGGTGGGGTTTCTTCTGTCTAGCTACTACCCTTTTTGTTACTAGGAAGCAAATGATAAAGATAGAGTTATTTATAAATTTAATTATTTAATTATATTATAATATGTCTTGTGTTCATGTACGCATGCAGCGCGTAAAGGAAGTCCTTCCACCCCATTTAATCGATCACCGTAACAATATGAAGCAAACTGCAGAGGGATTCTTTGCTACAACAAATAAAGATCTTTGGAAAACATCCGTTGAATGGCTAAAGCGAACCGCCGAAGGATGCTCCATTGTAGCAGTTCTTTTCGCTACCGTTGCCTTTGCTGCGGCATACACAGTACCTGGAGGCCCTAACAATGAGACTGATATCCCAGTCCTCCTGAATCACCCTTTCTTTGTGGTCTTTACTGTGACTGACGTATTATCCCTTTCATTTGCTTTGACGTCAGTTGTTATATTTCTTTCGATCCTTACGTCACCATTTCGACTAGCGGACTTCAGGCTTTCTCTTCCCAATAAGTTGATGCTAGGCTTTTCATTTTTGTTCCTCTCTGTGTCCATGATGATGGTATCATTTGCAGCAACAGTCCTCCTCATGTTACAAAATGGGGAAAGTTGGGGAAAAGTTCTCCTATATGCCCTTTCTTTCTTGCCAGTCGTCATCTTCGCGTTTTCATATTTCCCTCTCTATCTCTCACTATCAAAACCCTACAAGTACTTGCTCAATAAGGCAAGGGATACAATTCCTTTGAGTCGTTTTCCAATGCTATCAAGGCTGACCAATTTGTTCAGCTACTGTACATGTAAAACTCAAACCTCTGATTCCCCTAACCCCCCTCAGCCTCGATGTGCCAAGTCCACCAGGCGCAACCGGGAGACTAATCATTTCTGTTCCCAAGCTTCACCAGAGATCTCTAATTTCTCCGTTTGAGAGGGCCATACGGTTGGCCTTTGGAACCACTATATTGTATAAAAGGAATTTCTCGTGGATGAAGACTATTTTCAATCATCCAAAAAAATATAAGTTGTCGAAATTTTCAGGGTACACAAATAAATCAAAGTATGATGCGTAATTAATATATGGTATATGCACTCTCATGATAGAATATGAGGGTGAAACTTATTTTTGGAAAGGAAAGTATTATTAATTTGTATATCTCTTGTGCATATGTTTTGTATATCTCCTTATGTGTATTATCTGTTAAAGTATTTGATTAAATTATTAAATTTATATTTTTCTTATCAGTTTAAAATTTTTAGATAAGTGGTAAACATAAATATATTCATTTTCTTCACTTTTTTTTTTTTTGTATTTTTAATGTGAGTTGATTTTTTCTGTCTTTCATAATATATATATATATATAATAATAATAATTTTGAAAAAAAAAAATCTAATACGACTCACGAGGCAGTACTTTTGCCACATAGCTGTCATTGAGAGAGAAAGAAGCTTATTCTGAATCTTAATTTAACAACACATGCATTGTAAAGACCCAAAAACACAATAGAATACCATGTCTAGAAATGAGCCATAAGCTATACGGTTAGTGGATTATGGGGGATTATGGGAAGAATCAGAGATGCTGCCTTTAGTGGATTATGGACATTCATAAAGACCACAAATTTAATAGTTGATATGTAATATGAGATTTATCAAATATAAAAGAAAATATTAACTCTTAGCATTTATCTTTTATGAGTCTCATCCTTATTCTCATCTCTTCTCTAAATTATAAGTTCTAGCATAAACTCTATGCGTATTTCTTACGCATATTTCTCATTTATTTTATTAATTTTTAATTAAATTTAATAATTAACAATTTAAATAAAAAGTGTATAAAATAAAAGAGTACAAACTGACCCTCCGTTCTGCAAACATCAAAGCAGAGTAAAAAGAACTTTCTCAGGATTTGTATCTATTATTTGATACCATGTGGAAATAAGAGACGACACAATGAGATAAGAAAAGAAGAAAACAAGCTATTGAAATTGATTTTTGTGCGTGTTGTCTTCGATTACAAGTAATCTGTTTATACATAAAGAGATGGGAGACGAATCCAGTATTGACATCAATTCCATTAACGTGATTCAGCCTAAGTATAAAATGATAGCATCAATATGTACAGAATCAATCTTGCACAATGTGCACAGTAGACACATGGTGAATTGCAGCCAGATGTACTTTTCTTGTTTGGTTGATTGACGAATCTGGGGTTTCCTTCTTTGTTTAGCTGATGTTAATTGATTGCTTTCCTTAACAGCAAGATTGAGATTCTGAAGATAAAAAATAAAACATAAATAAAATTAAAAAAAAACATAAAGATATTTAGCTTAATAAAAACTTTTAAGAGAAATTTTGATGAGCATCATCCACAGCATTAATTGTAGAAGCAATCAGCATGATCGCTATGCTTCCAACTGTCGTCTATATAAACTGGCTTCAAGAAAGCTATACACAAATCCACATTCGAGTTCTCTCTCTCTCTCTCTCTCTTGGCAACGATGTGTCCCAGGCGAGACAAGGGTCTTAGAAACCATGATTTAAATGCGGAGCTGTACGAAGCGTTGCTGAAAGAAGACGCGGAGAAGGTGAAAGAGCTGTGTGAACAAGTTGACGAGCGAGGATTGCACATATTGACAATACACGACGACACGGTGCTCCAGGCGGCCACTTACTCCAAACAAGCCGGCTTGGTGCTCAGCCTTCTAGAGTCCTTGCCTGACCGCCATATAGACAAAATGACCCGCCAAAACCACGTAGGAAACACTGTCCTCCACAACGCTGTCACATCAAACCAATCACTCGCCGTTGTAAGGAAGGTGTTAGATAAAGCTCCGGGACTGCTGTGCATGCGGAACCTTGGAGAGACTGCGCTTTTCCGGGCAGTCCGTTATGGCAAAATGGAAGTGTTCCACTTTCTTGCAGGAAAAATTATGGGTTACGATGAAGCAACTCAGAAACCCTTCCTTCAAAGGAGTGATAAAACTACAATTCTACACATGGCTATCCTTGTTCAGCACTTCGGTAATTAGTTATCCCACCCACAACAGTATAAGACCATGCCCTTTAATGTGGTAATTAATATAAAGATTACTTTCTTTGATTGTTTTTTTTCCTTTGTATAAAATTGGAGAACAGATTTGGCCCTGGCCATTGCAAGACGTTTCAAACACTTAATTGGTGAACAGGACATGGACGGGATGACTGGTCTTCAGCTGCTATCGTGCAACCCTGGAGCTTTTCAACGTAAGGCTAAAAAGGAATTCCAGGAGCAAATCTTCAGTTCTGGTTCGTACACTCTCTATGCTTAAACCCTATTCTATTGATATTCCCTTGATTAATTTATAATTTTCCCCTTGACTACCCCCCGGCCATGCTACCATTAGTTCCAAACAGAGGCCAATTAACCTCACATTTTTCATCCAACTAACAAATAGACAACACATTTTATTAGTTGTAAATCACATCATATATATATATATATATATATCCCAAAAAAAAAAATCAAAAAACTAAGATTATATTACACAGAATGGCTATTCCATTAAGAAAAGAAATAATTTTTATTTAAATAGAAGAATATGAAATGAAATAGCATTAGAGAGGGGCGGACCTATCCTTGTGTTGGGGGGTCCATGGCAACCCCAAAAATTTTGAAAGCCCTTAAGAAAATATCAATTTTTGTACTATGGCCCATGCAAATGACAAATCTATCTCAAGCTTCTCTTCTTTTCTTTTAGTCCCCAATATCTGGATGTGCTTGGAAGAAAGTAATGAATAAAATACATATTTTCATGGACGCATTTTTATCTAATCGTACTTTTATGAACTTACTTGTTCTATCTCATAACTTTTCTTTTTTAACATGCCACTATTCATCAATTCTGACTTTTTTAGGTATTTTACTTAGCATATGTTCTGCCCAGATAAGGATATTAGTAATGGGTATAAAACTCGTTTTCTCTCTAAGAAAACTCTCCCTGGAACTTTCGTTCCCTCCAGCTGAGACTCTTTCTCGTTTCTTGCCATCTTCTCCTCTCTCTTTCCCCTCCTCTTTACCTTATTCTCTCCTATGGATCTAGAATCTCTCATCTCTCAGACTGAGGCCCTCTTGTGGGAGGATCCATCCACTCAAATAGAAACTATCCAAATCAACTCTACCAATGATGAATGTTTGCCTCTTATATGACATCTCATCTCACAAAAAACCCATAACAACCAATCAGTCAATGCTACCCTTAACAAAGCTTGGGAGTTTGCTGTGCCTTTCTCCTTTGCTGCTCTTGGTCCCAATAAGTTCTTGTTCCAATTCAACAAACAGGAGCATATTGACAGAATTCATAAGCAACCCACCTGAAATGTCAATGGTTCTCTTCTTTCCCTGCAACAATGGTCTCCAAAGGCAACTATGGGGGAGCTGTCAACAAATATGTCTCCTTTATGGATTCAGATTCATTGCCTTCCTTTGCTAATTTGTCCCTCAAGAATGCTATAGCTTTTGGCAAAGGCATGGGACAGCTTATCAAAGTGGAGGATATCAGTGGAGCAAACAAGACCTTCAGAAGCTATCTCAGAATTCTTGTTGAGATCAATGTTTACGAACCTCTGAAGCCAGGATTCTCATTTCGTCGTGATGAAGGTCAGCCAATCTGGATTTCTTTTAAATATGAAAGGTTAGACATTTATTGTACTTCTTGTGGAAGAGTTGGTCACAAAAACCAAAGCTGCCGTGCCCCCCCTGAAGAAACCTTCCCAGAAAAATATTCCATCTCTCTCAAAGTGAACATTTTCTCAAATTTGCTCCCTTCGTCCTCTGGTGCATGGGGATATTCAGAGGGTGTTTCGCCCCAATCTCAGCCTTCCTCAACCCAAAAAACCATTCAGACCAACGGGAAAGATCCCATGACGCACAAATATCTCAACTCTACCCACCTAACCACATCTTTTCTTAATCCTCTCAAAAATCTGTCTCTGCAACCCCCAAAACCTACAACTCTACCTCAAGTACCACAGTCCACCTCTCATCAACCCCTCTCCTCATTAAATGCAACCCATGCTAAACCACCTACCACCACTAGAATCGACTCTATTGCTTTAAAAGATCCTACCCTGTTATATCACTCAACCCCCCAGCTCACCTCCACTGAAAACTATCCCGTTATAGTCACCCCAACCAACCCTTTCCCCGGTTCTATCTCAATTGAACTGAACCACTTCAATCCTGGGCCAGGTTCTGTCACTAATACAAAAGCCCACATCAACCTGGGAAAAAATCCCATCACCAGCCCAACCCATTCTTCTATAAATTTTTCCCATCCTACGGTTTTCACAAACTCCTCAAACACTATCCCCTCTCCCGCCAAAAAACCTCCCTCAAAGCACACTCCTTTTTCCAGACCCTCTCATTATCCACATCACCACCAAAAATCAACAAGACCTCTCTTACCTGACAATGAACCTCCAACCTCTCATTACCCTATTCACAAAACTCATCTCAAAAAGAAAAGAAATCGTCTTACTGGAAACCTCAACCCTCTCAAAAAAGGTCCTGGATCTTCTCACTTTGATCATCTTGTTTCAGATGATATGGAAACCACTTACCAGATTGACACCAATACCACCCTGCCTAACCCTTCCTCACCCCATCTACTCCACCATTTTTTCAAAGCATCCCGCAAGGGTAAGCAGGTTTCAACCCCTGCTCACAACACCTTCTTTGAATCAAGGGACAATGTTTTGTCCCCCAAGACATCATGAAAATCCTCTCTTGGAACTGCAGGGGGCTTTCTAGGCCAGCTACAGTTCGTTCTCTGCGGATGCTCATCCACGATAACAACCCTGACATTCTCTTCCTCTCTGAAACTAAATCTTCCCCTTCTCTTGTCTCTACTATTCTCAACAGACTTGGCTTCTTTCTTCTGTCCCAAGTTGCCCCTGGTGGTTCTAGTGGTGGCCTTGTTCTTGCTTGGAGACCTGGTGTTGACTTGGAATGTTTTATAACCAACAAGAACAATATCTCTGCTTGGTATTTCTCGAATCCTCCTCACTCTCTTTGGATCCTCTCTTGTATATATGGCCCCCCTGATAGAAGAGATAAACTAGCCTTCTGGGACACTTTCACTTCTGTTGGTGAAGATTTTGTTAGTCCTTGGCTATGCATTGGTGATCTAAATTTTGTGCTTGATCAATCTGAGAAGCAAGGAGGTAGGATGGTAGCTAGTTCCTCCTCTTGCCCTTTCAAGCAATTCATTGATCATTTTGGTTTGGTAGATTTAGGATTTGTTGGAAATCCCTTCACTTGGTGCAACAATAGGCAAGGTAATGATTCTATCAAAGAGAGACTGGATAGAGTTTTAGCTTCTCTTAGTTGGATTCATCTCCATCCTAATTATTCCCTTCTCCATATCCCAGCCACAAATTTTGACCATCACCCTATTTCTCTCAATACTGCATACCACTCCACCTTTTAGATTTGAAGAATTCTGGACTAGAGATCCTACCTGCGCATTAGTCATTGATGATGCTTGGAATAGGCCTGTTTTTGGTTCCCCTGCTCACTGTCTAGTCAAGAAACAGATTCATACTAAAGCCTCTTTAAAAAGGTGGAACTCTTTACATTTTGGGAACATCCAAACTAAGATTAAATCCACAAAGGCCTTGATTGATCAAGTCCAACAGCTTCCCCCAAGCCCTAGCTCTTTCTCCACTGAAACCAATCTGAAGACAGCTCTTGATGAGCTACTTATTAAAGAAGAGATTCTTTGGAAATCCAAATCCAGAGAAATTTGGCTTACTTGTACCGATCTTAACACAAGATTCTTCCACACCTCCACCATCATAAGATGAAGATCCAATGCTGTTATTTTCTGAAAACCAGCTCAGGGGGTTGGATCTCTGATAGAGCAGCTATTGGAGGGAATTTTGTTTCTCACTTCTCCAACCTGTTCTCCTCTTCCTCCCCTCCTATTGATAATGAATTATTGGATCTGTTTCCTCCTATCATCACTGAAGATGACAATATCTCCATGTGTTCTATCCCAACTGAAGATGAGGTGATCCAAGCTCTCTCTAGTCTAGGTTCCACCAAAGCTCCTGGTCCTGACGGTTTTACAGGTTTATTCTACAAAAAATACTGGTCATCTGTTAGAAGAGATGTTTTGGATTGTGTTTGGAATTTCTTCCACAACAACCACCTTTTAAGAGAACATAACCACACTTACATTACTCTGGTGCCTAAACATAGTGGTTCTCACACAGTGCATCAATTCAGACCCATTAGCCTTTGTAACGTTGTTTACAAGATTATCTCTAAAATTTTGGCTAATCGTTTGAAGTCTCTTCTCCCCAAGATCATTTCTCCTCTCCAATCAGCTTTTGTGCCCAATAAAAATATCCAAGACAACACCATATTAGCTCATGAACTTCTTCACTCTTTTAAGCTCAAGAAAGGGAAAGGAGGTTTCATGTTTCTTAAGATGGATATAGAAAAAGCTTTTGACAAGATGGAATGGAAGCTGATTTTAGCCATTATGCAGAATTTGGGGTTCAATAATACTTGGATTAAGTGGATTGAGCCTTGCATCTCCTCGACCTCTTTTTCCATCCTTATTAATGGCAGCCTTTTTGGTTTGTTTTCTCCAAAAAGAGGTTTGAGGCAAGGAGACCCCCTCTCCCATTTCCTCTTTATTTTGGGCTCAGAACGTTTCTCTAGATTGTTGTTCAAAGAGGAAAGGCTTGGAAATATTAGAGGTATGAAGATTGCCAGAAACACTCCTACTATCCATCATTTGTTGTTTGCTGATGATCTTCTTATTTTTGGAAAGGCTACCTTACTTGAAGCTTCAAGTATCAAATCTTGTCTTGATAAATATTGCTCTTGGTCTGGTCAATCCATCAATGCCAGTAAATCCTCCATTAGATTTAGCAAAAACACCTATCCCTCCACCTCCTCCACCATCCTCAATATTTTACCCTACAATCTCAATCTCAATTGTTCCATCTATCTTGGCCTTCCTATTTTTATGGGTAACTCCAAACAGGTAGCCTTCCATTGTATCCTTGATAGAGTCCATCACAAAATAGAAGGTTGGAGAGCCAAAACCCTCTCTCAAGCTGGTAGGTTGGTGCTCATTAAAGCTGTGGCAACAGTTGTTCCCTCTTATGCTATGAGCACTTTTTTGCTTCCTCTAAGCATCTGCAAAAAGTTAGATCAAATGTTCAAGAACTTCTGGTGGGGTTTTCCCCCTAAAAAAGCCAGAAACCTCTCTCTCAAGTCAAGGACTCTTTGTGTTGCCCAAAAGTTTCTGGAGGCTTGGTTTTCAGAAAAATGAAAGAAGTCAATCTAGCTCTTATTTCAAAGCTTGGTTGGAAGCTCCAATCCAACTTTGACTCATTGTGGGTGTCCCAACTCAAAGGTAAGTATCTTCTTTCTGGTTCTTTTCTCTTCCCCCCTCCCCATTCTTCTCCCTCTTGGATATGGAAAGGAATCCTCTCTTTACAGCCAATTATTTCCCAAGGAGCCTGCCATAGAGTTCGTCTTCATTCCTTCATTCCTATTTGGAACTCCCCTTGGATTCCATCTATTCCATCTTTTCTTCCAACCCCACATCCTCTTAATCCCCCCAACTCTTCTAACCTTTTAGTTTCTGACCTCATCAATCCTAATGCTACTTGGAAAATCCCTCTTCTTCTTTCTCTTTTTGCCTTACATATTGTAAGGGAAATTCAGAAAATCTTCATTAATCCTACTCCTAGATCTGATTTGTTATGGACCCCCTCTTCCTCTGGCCATTTCTCCTCCAATTCTGCATATAGATTGATCAGCAACCCTAGAGTCTCCTTATACTGCTCTCCTTTGGATTCGAATTCTTGGAAGCTTTTGTGGAAACTAAAGATAAACGCTAGGCTCAAACTCTTTCTTTGGAAAATAGCATGGGATATCATCCCTTCAAAGGCTAGACTCAAAGCAATTTTTCCTATCTCCTCTGCAAATTCCCTCTGCCCTTTCTGTAAAACTGAAGAAGATTCCCTCCTTCATTTGTTTTTCAGATGCAGTTTTGCTAGAATAGCATGGAGATCTTCTTTCTGGCCTCTTGATTCTCTAGCCTTGTCTTCTCTAAATCTTTCTAGATGGATTAAAGGAATCATCTTTCCTCATTTTACTTTTGGCATCCTTCAATCCGAATCACATCTCTTGAGAATTTATGCTGCTGTTCTTTGTCATCTTTTATGGTTTAGTAGAAACAAAGCAATTCGTGAAGGCATTATTCCAGACATCTCAAAGTTAGTTGCTTCCATCAAAAAGACCTCTTTAGCTCATGTTGCAGCCTGGCACTCCTCTTCTGCTAAAGTGGTTGAAGTCTGGTCTCCCCCTCAGGAAGGTCATCTCAAGATCAATTTTGATACAGCAATCAAAGATCAATTTTCAGCCCAAGCAGCAGTCTGCAGAGACCACAAAGGGATCATCATCAAAGCTATTTTCCAGATCAATCCCCCCTGCTCTCCAAACTTTGGTGAAGCTCAGGCTACTCTCCTTGCTACCTCCTTGGCAGTGTCTTTAAATCTTAAGAATTTCACCATTGAAGGGGACTCTCTTATTGTAATTTCAGCACTTCAATTCTCAGCTATCATTCATGATTGGAGTATTGAAAAAAATTATTTTAGATTCCTTATCTCTTCTCCCTCCCTCTTAGATTCCTTATCTCTTCTCCCTCCCTCTTCTAAGTGGGAGGCAAAGAAGATTAACAGAAGTGCAAACTTCTACGCCCATCATGTGGCATATTGGGCTGTGGCAAGAGTTCACTCAGGCTGCATTTCCATTTTTTCCCCTTTTTCTCCTCCCCCAGCTGCTTGTAGTGGTTTAGAACCACCCTTTGTTTTCTTTCCCTCTTGAGGGGCTGTATTGCTCTTTTTCTGTTAATGCTATGTTTGTTACAAAAAAAAAATGGATATTAGTAATGAAATTAGTTAGTGATGTGAGAGAAAGTTAAGAGGTGGGCAGTGTAAGAATTGGGCTTATCTTTTTCAGCCTAATGCCCTAACTACCCATTAAAATGCAATACCTTAATTTTAGATGGGTAAAATTCTTTCAAATTATATTTTTATTTTTTATTTTTTTAAAAAAAGTTATTCTATTAAATGGATATTTGTCTCTAAAATAAGTTAATTTTTCATGTATTTTTAAAAATGCATGTAAGAATCTTATGTGTGTGTGTCTATATATATATATATATATATATATATATATATATATATATATATATATATATATAATCCCTCTATATGTGTGTGTGCATATTTATAGGTTCAGACCCCCTACATAAAAAATCCTGGTTCCGCCCCTAGCCTTGGAATATCATTCTTATCATATACTCTAACATCAATGTTGGTTTATTCCATGCCTTTTTTCATTCATAATAAAAGCTATTTATTTTTTCTAATGGACTAATCATTGCGTGTACCAAATGTAATCTAAAACTAAATCATTTCATTAGTTTACAGGCCAAAACTACCTTGACCACAATAAACATTGACATTGACCTAACACGAAATCCTAACCAATCAAACCCCAAATGTCATTGAGCACCAAATTAGAGCACTAGCACTAGACTAGCCAAACAAAGAATCTTTTCAAAGCTCCTCCACAAAAAATAAAAAATAAAAAATAAAATAAAAACAATAAAGGAACAAAAAATCAAAGGACAATCATAAAATGCTAACATAACGGTGAAAATCATCATTAGATTTTGGATGAATCACTATTAAATTTTAGATCTAATGATGTTTTTAACTATCATGTCCGATAGTCGGCACTTGAGAGCGTCTACCTAAAAGTGCATGTATCATTTCTCTAAATGAAATTTAGTGCATTAAAACTACATTTTTGAATAAGTTTAAATTGCTGAAGAATTCTCTGCCACAAAAATCATTGTGTTATGCTTAGATAGATAGATGCTTTTGAAGAGCCTGCTATATTTTTTTCCCTTGGAGAAAAACCAATTAATTTAAATGAAACAATTACTGCACTTCTCAACTTAATGTACAGTACTCAACTTAATTACATTGTACTTCAGTCAAACGGATACCATCAACTGAAACTGAAAGGCGAGAGGAAATATATAAATCGGCTGTGAAGCTTGCTAAGTTCTTAATAAAAAGAGATACCTCGTGGGAGGCTACTTATCCAGGACTTGATCAAAGTAAGCCTATGCTTCACTTATATGGTAGTAGTACTCTTAAAGTAGAGACCCTCATGAGTTCACTGGGTCAAGCGGAGGGGGAAACAGGAACTCCTTTGTTTTTAGCAACTAAGTCGGGGTGTGTAGAGATTGTTGAAGAAATACTCAAAATATACCCTCAGGCAGTGGAGCATATTGATGAGAAGGGCAGGAACATATTGCATGTAGTGATCAAGTTCCGTCGATTAAAGATATTTGAGCTACTAGAAAGAGCGGAAGTATCAATGAGGAGGCTGGTTCGAAAAATTGACAACGAAGGGAATTCCATATTGCATACAGTTGGAATAAAAGTTACAGATTATGTGCCTGATAAGATGCTAGGCAATGCGCTTGAATTGCAACAAGAGTTACTTTGGTTTGAGGTGGGGTTTCTGCTTAATTAATTTCTAGTACCCTTTGTCTTACTTATATGGGCACACAAGCATAATTGCTCTCATAATAAGAATATATGGCATGTCTTGACTCTTTTGTTCATGTGCAGCGCGTAAAGAAATGCCTTCCACCCCATTTAATCGATCACCGTAACAATATGAAGCAAACCGCAGAAGGGTTTTTTGCTACATCAAATAAAGAACTCAGGAAAGCAAGCACAGAATGGTTAAAGCGGACCTCAGAAGGATGCACTGTTGTGGCAATTCTTATCGCTACTGTTGCCTTTGCTGCGGCCTAGGCCTACACAGTACCTGGAGGTCCTGATAATAAGACCGGTATCCCAGTCCTCCAAAAGCATCCTTTATTTGTGGTCTTTACGGTGACTGATGTATTGTCCCTTTCATTTGCTTTGACATCAGTCGTTATATTTCTCTCGATCCTCACATCACCATTTCGACTAGCAGACTTTACGTATTCTCTTCCAAAAAAACTGATGCTAGGCTTTACATTTTTGTTCCTCTCCGTGTCTGTGATGATGGTAGCATTTGCAGCAACAGTCCTCCTCATGTTACAAAATGGGGAAAATTGGAGAAAAGTTATCCTAAATTCCCTCTCTTTCCTACCAGTTGGCATCTTTGCGTTTTCATATTTCCCTCTCTATCTATCACTATCAACAACCTGCATGTACTTGCTCGATAAGATATGGCGGGCAATTACTTGGAGCTGTCGTATTCCAGTGCTACTGCTATCTACGTTGACCAAATTGTTCAGCTACTGTAAAACTCGAACCAATGATTCCCCTAATGCCCCTCAGCCTCGAAGTGCCAAGTCCCCGACTTCACTAGAGGACTCTAATTTCTCCGTTTGAGAGGGTCATGACAGTTGGCCTTTGGAACCAGTACTATATTAGGATATTTCAATTCCCATGGATGAAAGTAATGCAACAAGTTAATCAGGTGTACCATGAACATGTAAAAAATTCTCTAGCGATGTACTTAAGTGTCTTCTGCTTCATCCAATAAAATATAAGCTGTCGGAATTTTAAGGGAACACGAACAAATTAAAATATCTTACTTGGGTCAAATTTATTTTTGATAAGGAAATTATTATAATTTGTATATCTCTTGTGCATATGTTTTGTATATATCTCTTATGTGTATTATCGTTATTGAATTTAAGTTGACACATAATGTGCAGATGAAAAATATTTACAAAAAAAAAAAAAGTGCAAATAATGTATCCTATTGGTAAATTTGGGGTACATAATCGGTAACCTTATCCAAAATAGGGTTTGGCAATGAATTATAGACAATCCGAGTAATGCTACAAGTTCATCTTGTGTCACTCTTGTATCCCTCCAATGATGATGTGGCTCTTAAAATCAACATTGGGCTTGTGATTGATTATTATTGGATTTTGATCAAATAATGATTTTAAAAGCCACTTCTTTTTTGAAAGGACACAAGAGAGACTTCTAGAATTATAGACAATCCAAATAGCCATACATAGAGGAGGCCTTGTTCATGCCTGCTGTGTTTGAAAAAATTTCTCCAATTCATTAATATGTTAAATTAACATGTCTTAAAATATACGATTCTCAATGTAGTTTTAATATGATTAACAATGCATAATTTTATACTCATCCAATTAAAAATGCATTTAGTAGTTTATTAAAGGACATGCATTTTAAATATATGTAAAAATTACATGATCTAAGGACATATATTGTTAATTTAATAGAGTTTCACTAATTCAGTTTGGAGGAAAACTTTGTTATTTGTATAAATACTATGAGGATTTCTTATTTATAATATTGATTTTCAATTAAATTTTGTTGTTACCGTGCACAACAATGATGAATAATATAGAATCGAAAAAAGAATCAAGACACAGATTTAAGGTGCTTCAGCAATGTGCCTACGTACATAGAGAGTACGGCTGTATTTTACTATTAATCATTCAGGGTCACATCATAACACATATATAGGAAAACCTTAAACCCTAATTGTAGGGATGTATTTTGAAAATTCACAAAACACCATGTACCATACCGCAAGGGCCTTGCCCCCGCACCCCACAACCTAGTCATTCCCTCCGCAAACTTAATTATGCACATGAGCCAGTAGACTCCCGCTCCATCTACTTGACCAACCACTAGTATTCTAATATGAGCCACTAGTTCTAACAAATTTAATAATTAAATTTAAAATAAAACAGTGTACAAAAAAAAAATATACAAATAATATTATCCTTTCTAAAAAATTAGGCCACACATCTCTGACCTTACCGTGAAAAACATCACATTACAGCTCTCTTTCAATAAATTCCAAAGAATTAATAGTGGAATGATTCAGATCCCCCTATGTAACCCTTCCCTTTTGTTTGTATTTGCTCAAAAAATAAATAAATAAATAAAAATTCCAAAGAGCTAGTCTCTCTCTTTCCCTAGTAAGATAATTTCCATCTTAGTGATCAGTGTCTTGACCTCCCCTAGTGAATGCCTACTGGACGTCACAGTGCCTTTACAATTCATCTTGCTTCTTTCCTCCCCCTTCCATCATTTCTCTTTTTCTATCCTTTTTTTTTTAAAAATATATATATATATATATATATATATATATATATATATATTATTTTTCCTCCTCTTTTATCTTCAACTTGGAAGCCAGATCTACAATGCCTCCCTTCCCCCACCGCCCACGCGCCACCCTACCACCGTGACCAAACTCCATTGCGTCCATCAATATCCTTTGGTTCGACTTGTGTGCACTACACCAGCTTCACAGTATGAGTTATTTAACAGCAGGATTAGTGAGCTGGATTAGCAAATGTTTATCACGTGTAATAATGAGCTGGATTGTTAGTTAAGCTGGTTAGAGAAGTTGTTAAGTAGTTAATTTGGTTAAACTCTCAATTAATCTATTTTTCCTCTGTAAAAGTTTGTAGTATAAATACTGAACAAGTGTATATTTCTCATTAATGCAAATGATCAGTAAAGCTTTCACAGTTTTTCTCTCAAGTTCATCTGCATTAATTTACATATTGCGCAATACTCTATTTATAGACTCAATCAATATTGTTAGAGGAATGCTAGGTTTATAAACAAATTTTACAAAACATGATTGAAAATAAGATAAATTTAAAATGAGCATTTTTCATATTGTTAAAACAATAGCAAATGTTAGTTGGCTTTAATAAATGTATTCATTTTCTTTTCACTTCTTTTTTTTTTTTTTTATGTAAAACTAGCATATAATCTATTATAATTTAATTTAAAAATTTAAACGCATCTCATTTTACTTTTCATTATAAGTTAAAATAGGTATGTGAAAAAAATCTATCACGCATCTTTTAATGAAAATACATACTAAAGGTTATACACCGTAAGAAAAAAAAAATACTAAGAAGGACACTTAAATTCTGATGATCAAATTATTAATAGAAAATTAGTAGAAAACTTTGATATTGTTCATGTGATACTTATTATACTGCAATACAAATAAAACTCATAAAGTTCTAATCATTTCAGAAAAATACAAAGTAAAATAAACAAAATTTTCTCTCTTCTTTTTAATACAAAATAAAACATACATTTCAATTAAATAAACGCATCTTCATTTTTTTTTTTTTTTTTTTTTAATTACAGGCTAAAAATAGTCATGTTAAAAAATCAATCATCGCTCTTTCAATAAAAAGACCTGCTAAAGGTTATATTTAAATACAAATAAAATTTACATAATTCTGAACATTTGAAAAAAAAAAAAATTATGAATACAAAATAAAACAAAATCTTTCAATCAAGATTTAATGCAATCAAATAAATCGTCTATCTTATTTCAATACAAATAAAACCTATATAATTCCAAATAAAAAAAAAATACAAAGCAAAATAAACAAACTCTGTTTTTTTTTTTTTTTTTAGGAATACAAAATAAAAGAAAATTTTTCATTCAACATTTAATTCAATCAAATAAATCATTCCACATCAAATTCGTTACTTAATTATCGGTTTGGTGTCCTAAA
>NC_081542.1:48964035-48967530 GCF_901000735.1 Corylus avellana | reverse complement strand
GAGAGATAAAACAAAAATATGAACAGGTTTTAATTTTTAACTATGCACTTTTTAAAATAATGAATTAAAAAATCGGTTTAGTATTTAAAAAAATAAGTTCACGCCACATGTCGCATTTTGAAGGCACTTCAAAGAAGGTTTCGGCTATTATAAATGATATATGATTTGATTTGTATTATTTTGTTTCCTTATTTGATTTGGGCATTGATAATACTTAATTTATAAAATAATTTATATATGGAAAACTCTTGAAATATAATTAAATGCCATTAACTATGCTAATTTAATGACCGGTTTTTTAAGTAAAAACCGGTTTACTCTTAAAAAATCGGTTCACAAATTATGTCTTAAAAAATTGGTTCAGCATTAAAATAAAAAGGGTTCATACCACATGACGCAATATTAAAACACTTTTAGATTGATTTGGCTTATATATATATATATATATATATATATATGACTCTTTTTACCGTCTTTCATGAAGATAAAAAAATTCCAAATAAAACTATATATATATAATAATTTTGACAAAAAAAAAAAAAAGTTTCACCCGACTCACGAGACAGTAATAGCTATCCGGCCTTGAGAGAGAAAGAAGCTTATTCTGAATCTTAATTTAACAACACATGTATTGTGAAGACCCAAAAACACAATATTCGTAGCAATCTTCCCTTACAAAAATCCTAGAATAAAGGTTTTAAGCGTGCACTTTCCGTGCAAAAGCTAGAGCATCAAATTTAGTCTTTATTTAATTTATAGTTGTAGCGCCTGACTTTATTAGTTCATGAAGCAAAGTATATTAAAAAACTAGGCATAAAAAGATTCGTTTCTGCTCTCACTTGACAGATCGCACGCTGTCTAAGAAACACAGCATTAATCTCACAAAGACACTGTGAAAGAGACAGAGAGAGAGAAAACAGAGAGATGGGGAGGGAGTTGGAGATTGAGAAAGATGAAGAGGCGGTCAGTTTGGCGACCTTTCAACAGCCGAAGATGCCTTACCAGGCTGTCTTGAAGGGAGACTGGCTGGGCATGGCGAAGTTCTACGAGAAATATCCCAGCCACCTCTTTGATTATCTGACGGTGGACAGGGACACTGCATTTCATATCGCAGCATATAGTGAATTCACAGAACTGCTTACACGTCTACTTAGTCTCGTACCGAACGACAGGGTATTCGAAACCTTGTCGAAGAAGAACATTCACGGTAACACTACTCTTCACGAGGTAGCCGCCACGGACAAAGTTGAAGCAGCAAAGATCTTGATTCGTAAACTCCAGGGGATTTATGGGCGGGACAAAGTCGGTGGAAACAATATGGCCTATCTCAGAGAGCTGCTCGAGTGTCGCAACCAACTTGGGGAAACTCAGCTGTATCGGGCTGTTGCCGTTGGCCATTTCAAAATGGCCAAATTTTTGGCTGCATATGTCGAGGATATAAGTGATCACTTCCACAGGAATGACAACATGTCCATTCTCCATATTGCTGTCATCGGCCAACACTTCGGTCTCTCTCTCTCTCTTAATTACTTGATATTATTAGCCAAAATATAACTAATATAAAACTTTAACCTAATTTACTTTTATGTGCTTAATTTCGAATAGAACATGCTTAACCATCTCTCTCTTTTTGATACAGAAACCGCCGCTTGGTTACTAGGAAAGGACAAGGCACTTGGACCAAAAAAGGGAGCCTATGACACGACATGTCTCCACCTGCTAGCGAAAATGCCATCTGCTTTCAGGAGTTCATGTGGCATGGGAAAAAGGGAGGCTCTGCTCTATAAATGTACGTGTCTGCAACTTAATCTATATACGTATACGTTATGGGATGAAAACATCATTAATTCTATAGAAGTGCTTGAAAAAAGAATTGGACTGGAACGTACTGTAACAAATTTTATTGATGTGAAGAAAAAAAATGTAAAAATGTTTTGTATAAAAAAATAAAAAAAAATTGTTTTGTAGTGATTTTTTATTTGAATAGTAATAAAAAATGATTAATGTGATATAAAAAGTAAGAATGTTGGGATTGATTTTGAGAGAAATTTTTTGGGTCTTTAGGTCCAGTTTGTTGAGAAATAGTCCCACATTGTCTGTGGACAAGATCTTTGGCATGTTTATAAGGAATGGGCAACCCTCTCTTATGAAACCGGTTTTATGAGATGAGTTAGGCACATAAATTTTTCATGGTATCAGAGCTTACCACAAGACAAATGAAACCCACACTACTTACCCCGTGACAAGGACTAAGAAAAATACCGACATGCACGTGAGGGGGGTATTGAGAAATAGTCTCACATTGCCTGTGGACAAGATCTTGGGCATGTTTATAAGGAATGAGCAAGCATCTCTTATGGAACTGGTTTTATGAGATGAGTTAGGCCCACAAATTTCTTCATGGTCCGGCGTGTCTTATAAATTTAAATTATTAAAAAAAATAATTATTTAATTAATACTTTATCAATGTAATTTCATTAATTAGTTATTATATATATAAGCTTTAACTGCCGAACATAATAACTTGATTAACTTAATTAAACACTACAGGGCTTCCTTCTCCTTATCATGATGACAACGATGATGATTACGATGAAACTGATCTAACACTATCAAGTCAACTTATGGAAGATTTGGAGAGCGGCCAAGGTAGCAGTAACCTTTGCCAATCAAAAAAACATCAATCTGGTAATATAAGGGATTCATTTCTAACATTCACTCATCATATTTTCTGTTATGCAATGGCCCGGACACTCTTTACGTTATATTATCACTTATCTAAAAACTGGTTGGAAATAATCAATTTAATTATTTAACTAATATTATAAGACTTCTGCATATATGCATGCTCAAACTTCTCTTTAAAAAGTGAGACCCATAGTTGAAATATTTAACTAAAATAAAGAATAAATTGTAAAGCCATGATTCAAATTCAAGATTAGGTTCTCATCGGCACTTGTTTTAATACCTTAAGTGGAAAGAAAATAGTGAATTAAATTACTTGATTAATATTCTAACAATTTAGAACTTAGGATTGTACATAACTCTTCTTAGCGTGGCTGTACTGAAAAATGACTCCAAAAAATGGGACCAATAAGTGCTTCCCCTCGTAGGATGCACATGCGGAATGGGACCAAAAAATGTGATGCACATGCGGAATGGAATTACCATTCCATAGGGTTTACTTTTTTAATGTTTATTTACCTTGATATATATAATTATAGCTTCCCCTCATCACTTATTCTTATATATATTCCTCAGTTGTGTACTGTTAGAAATATCATCTAATCATGTGATTTACACAAAACTGCAGCAATTTCAAGATTACATTGTGCTATATGGAGGGGCCTAGCTAAAGGTTCGACCTCATGATCATTTTCCTCATTTCCAATCAAGAAATATGATGTTGCTCAACATAGTATGTTTTTTTTCCTAAATATAAAGAGAAACGATTTACAAGTTAGGTCGAATTGAAGTAATTGTTATGCTCAATTA
>NC_081542.1:48961102-48963935 GCF_901000735.1 Corylus avellana | reverse complement strand
TGATAACTATCCTCTAGTGGGTTTTCATGATTTTGCTGAAAGATATGGTGGATCAAAGAAATCGTTGTTTCAACCAGATCCATATACCCAAAAGTCTCCATCAGATCCATACAATCCATGTCTTCAAGGGAAATCAGGGAGAAGAGGAAATCAGAGAAAGCACATGATAGCCTTCATCGGTGTCGGAATCGACGAAGATCCACCCTCATGACCTTTGGGGTGGTCCGGATTGAAATCGGTGTTGCTGGTGGAATGAAATACAAGGACCTCATGGTTTTTGGAGTTTTGGGTTTCTTTGAATTTTTCCTTTTGGCTTCCAATTTTCTGTCACTTTCTTGAGAAAGTTGGAGGAGGATAATGGAAAGGCAAGTTAACAGGTGAGAAAGTTGGAGGAGGATAATGGAAATCCACCCCCTTGGCCAAAATGGGGTGGTCCCCCTTTCATTTTTTTTCTTCTTTCTCTTCTATTATTATTTTTTTTAATACTTTTAGTTTTTAAATATTTCTCTTTTTCTTTTTCTTTTTCTTTAAAAAAACTATTTGTTTATTGCCCAAAACTGTTTGGTGCAGTTTTGGACTACCGCACCTAAGCCAAATCTCAAAACTAAAATCTAGGGGTGGAAGGTTAATCCTGTAAGGATGGTATCACCCAAAAGAGATTCGATCATCCTAAATTTGGTGCTAATGTCTCAATTTTGGTGCTAATATCTCAAATTTGATGCTAATACCTTAAATTTAGATTTTCCTTTAATATCTCTCTTCAATTTTTTTTTTTAAAAAAAAAAGAAAAAGAAAAAATGGCAAAATGTCTGACGCTTGGCTACCTCAATTTGGCAGCCGAAAATCTCTATTCGAGAATGATTGGGCTTTGGAATATGCAGGAGCGTTTTTGAGACTTTGGTACTAGAAAGTTGAGGTCCACATGCACTTGTTCAGGATATGAATGATGTTATTATTGGTTGTCGCAAGAAAATTTTTATGAGGTTGGATACATATTTAGGCATGGATTTCATTCTCTACAATAAAGAAGCATTCACACAAGTCTGATTAATATTAGTCACCTTAAAAATTACTTTTATTCTAATAAAATTAGGTCAAATTATCACTCAATTGGTCTTGTGAAAGTGAAGCAGAGAGGGAGAAAGTTTTAGTTGATTGTGGTGAAGGGTGATAGAAGTGTGGGTAAGCGAAAGAAATATCCTATTTGATCAAGTCGGAGACTATTCAAAATTTCAGATTGACCGGTATTTGAACACCCCTATTTGCACCAATTTGATCATGCGTGGGACCAATTTTTTCATATATATATATATATATATGCCATAATGCCAAGTTGGGCTTAGGCCGAGGGACTGTGCAGGACTGAATGCCTAGGCCCGCCGAACGTAATCATGCCAGCCCAACAAGGCAACAAGCCCAATCCACTTAGTTTGCCAGGGAACGCGGGAGATCCGTGAAGCACTGAATTAGTGAGTTTATTTGATCTATACTATACGCTCATATTTGCAAGTTGCCAAGTTTTAATGCGTGCACAAGCGTCGAAACCCCACAGGCCACAGCTCTACCTAAGTAAAATTGAATCTCTTGGAGACTTGTGAATATATATATATATTGTGAAGACTTGTGAATATTTAATTAGTCTTATATATATATATATGACGATGACTCTAAGGATGACATAATAATGAAGATAAAATTATATTAATACTGAAGCCAGAAAGATCACATTAAGCACTAAAGATAGGTCTCCAGATAATTAAGAGAGAGATGCAAGTTCTCGTTATTTTATTACATATTAAGCATGCAAGCTCATACAGAATGTGATGATAACGCATCTGTAACATTTTCTTTTTGATGATGAGAACTAAAGGTACACCATTATGTATCAAAATCCCCCTCCCACCCCACCCAAAAAAAAAAAAAAAAACATCATGGAAGTAGTTATTGCTTCTTGCTGGCTAACCTGTGAGTTATACAAAACTCTCAGATCAAATCTCAATAAATCACGCCCTTTCAGGCCTTGAAGAAACGGGGAATAAGTTTCAGGATAGGAACCCTCTTCAATGTTTTCTTCAAAAAGGAATGCACACCTCTGGTGAATGCAATGTACAAGGGGAACTGCATAAGCGCAAACACAGCAACGGGAAGGAATGCAGCAGTGTAAATCAGACTCGAAGTCCATCTTCTCTTCTCCAGGCGAATGATGAGTAGAATAGTCGCCGTGAAAGAAAGCATGGTGGCTGTCACGGAGAAGAAGAGTAAGGAGAAGCCGATCATCAGCTTCGAAGGGAGAGATCTGTGGAAATCTTCAAGGTCAAAAGGAGACGAGAGAATCGAGAGGAACGTTACGATGGCAGTCAAGGAGCTCGCAAGGGAGACCACGTCCATGACGGTGAAGAACAAGAAGAATGGACTGTTAAGGAAATGTGGTTGGCCATTGTCATCGTTGCCTCCCGGGACAGTGTAGGCAGCCGCAAAAACAACAGTGGCAACGAGAACGGAAACTGCAGAGCACGACTGCGAGGTCTCCTTTGTCCACGTTTGGGCCCTCTTGAGAAGGTCAGCGTGATTCGCTTTGAAGAGCTCGTCTGCAGTCTTATTGTCATTGTTGCGGTGGATGACATAATGCGAGGGAATTATCTTTTGCACACGCTGCATGCGTGCGTGGAGACAATGTATAAGAATATGAAATTTTGCCATGCATGTGTAAAAAAAAAACCATGCATGTAAGATTTATAAAACACGACATCATCTTAGATCGCGATATATCATAATAAATTATTACTTATCTTAAAGAAAATTGATGAATTTAATTAATTAATTACCTTAAGCC
>NC_081542.1:48958992-48961002 GCF_901000735.1 Corylus avellana | reverse complement strand
AATCGATACCTTCATTTTTTCCGTCAGTCTAAATTGACGGAAATCCACCTCATATGCAGTAATATCGCAATGTATGAAAAAAAAAAAATTATGTTGTTGGCTTCTACGGAGCAGGCATTGCCTCCTCTCATCTCCGCCGTGCGTAGACTACTCGCCACGGCGCTTCAGACGACCCATTGAATTCGTACTTCGCTCTCTTATCCCAGCATTGCGTCCCTCTGCATTCCTTCCACTTCGTCTA
This sequence comes from Corylus avellana, assembly GCF_901000735.1. Taxonomy (NCBI): domain Eukaryota; kingdom Viridiplantae; phylum Streptophyta; class Magnoliopsida; order Fagales; family Betulaceae; genus Corylus; species Corylus avellana. Next base: position 48,960,761 of record NC_081542.1, on the reverse strand, counting down.
CAAATTCCTTTTTCCGCAACACTTTAAGGTTAACAACCTTGATCGTCGCCGCCTGTCCCAATGTATCAGAGCTTCATCGAAATACTCTCCGACGAGCCCACCTTGGTCGACCGCTACAACGCTTGCGGCGAGGACGCCATGCTTCCCGAAGTCCCGTTCGAGCGATTCCAGGTCGGATCTTAGTTTTTCACGCTGACCCGCAAACACGCGCTGCTAGTATCAAGAGACAAAAAGCTATGAAGGAAATTCCGGTTGCCGTGCTTGAACATCAACACATGTTACCCAGAGGAGCACTAATTTCCGACGCTTTTGTCCATGGAAGACCCCGGTGGGTGTACCCATTACATGCTCACGAGGGTGAACTAGACAGCCAATTTTAATTTTGTTGATTTACAGCAATATCTTTTGACATGTTCACGCCTGATGAGCAAAATCCCAAGGGAATAAAACAATCGACCAGTTTCCGCAACACTTCGCTCTCTTATCTTGGGAAAGTGTCATGTTCATGCCCGATTGCTTGTTAATTGCCGTTGATGGATATCGCCGATGATGTCGTTTTCCAGGATTGAAAGGAATTGGAATGGAATTCCGTAGAAGCCAACAACAGAATTTTTTTTTTTTTTTTTTAGTTTCCTTTTTTATTATTTTTTTAGGACACGTGGCATATTTTGGGAGTGACATGTGTCGATGACATGGAATTCCATCAATTTAGAATGACGAAAAAAACAGAGGCATCAATTTTGCTATTTCCCATAGATCAGGTGTCAGATTTTGCTGTTTTACAAACATAGGAAAAAAAAATAAAAAAGTATAAACCGAAATACTAATAAAGTAGTTAAGCCTATAAGAGTATTTCCAATGGAGGAGCCAAATTTTTATGCAAAATGGTTCCTCAAAACTCACTTTTATCTAGTTTAGCTAATGAATTTTTAAATGCATATCCACATCCAATTAGCTATATTTTTATCTATATCATTTAAATATTATTAAAAGTGAGAAAAGTTTTGGGAAAAAGAGAACATGTGATGAAAAATATGAAAAGTTTTGAGAAAAAAGAGAACATGCAGAGAAAAAGTATGAAAAGATTTGGGAAAAAGAGAAAACAAATGAGAGAAACAATAAAAAATAAAATGGCTCCCTTAAAAAATGTTGTTACATTTATGCCTCATTTGGTTCGCGGAATGTCTAGTCCATTGGAAAATGATTAGTTACTATTGGGAATAGAAGAGTGTGGAATAGATTAGCTATTCAAATTCCTTTGTTTAGTTATAACGCTGGAATAAACTAGCTAATCATATTCCTTCGTTTGGTACAATACAATATGTTGGTGAATGGAATCATATTCTGATCAAATTTCTGAAAATACCCTTATTATACAAATATAATTTATATTATTAAGGACTTTCATTTAAAAAAAAAAAAAAAAAAAAAAAAAAAACATAAACAACTTTACTATAATTTCTTTTTCTTTTTTGTTTTTAATTATGTCAGGTATGTGAACTTTTTTTTTTTTTTTTTTTGCAATTAAGCTACAAAATTATTTATATAAAAAAACTATATATAGTTGGAGAAAACAGAATCAAACTCAATCTTGAAATCAAAAAAATATTGTTGAAGAATATACAGAGAATTAAAAGAAATCAAAAAACATATTATATATTTGTATTTTATAAAAACCTTGCAAATTCTGTTTCTCAGTCAAAGAAAAAAAAAACTGAGAAAAAAGACATTCAGAGAAATAGAATAAAAAAAAATAAAAATAAAAATAA
>NC_081542.1:48952103-48956644 GCF_901000735.1 Corylus avellana | reverse complement strand
TTAAACCCCCTGTCTTCGTATTCTCCTCCATTGTCTGATCTCAAACGCTTTAGCTTCAAGCCAGTTTCAGTCTCAACCATGGCCTTCCATTTTTTAAAAGTCTCAAATACATCAGATTTACTTTTTAAGAAATAAACCCATACCTTCCTGCTTGAGTCATCAATAAATGTGATATAATACCGCGAGCTTCCAAGAGATGTCACTGGTGCGGGACCCCACAAATTCGTGTGTACTAGCTCTAGCTTTCCAAGCTTAGCGTGAAACTCACCTTGTTCTGCTTCCCTAGGATGCAGCCTTCACACAAATTAAACTCAACTGACTTCAACTCTGGTAGTTTCCCTTTTGACATAAGTACCTTTATCTCTTTCTCGCTCATGTGCCCAAACCTTAGGTGTCATAATTTTGAGTCAACACTCGTATCTGCAACAGCAACTGTATCTTTATTGTTCGTAGTCATATAGAGAGAATCTGTCTTATGACCACGAGCCAAAATCCTAGCTCCCTTATTGACCTTCCACTTTCCATCGTGAAAATGAATTGAATGCCCTTCCTCATCAAGCTGCCCCACTGAAATCAGATTCTTCTTCAATTCTGAAACATGTCTGACCTTCTGTAGCTTCCATACCGAGTCACTGTCAACGCTAATGCGAACATCGCCTAGGCCCACAACATCTAGCACCGTTCCGTCAGCCAAATACACCTTTCCGAAATCTCCACCAACATAGTTCTCGAGAATTTCACGAATCTCTGTCGTATGAAAAGATACTCCTGAGTTTAAGACCCAAGAATCAAGGGGACTGTCAACAGAGAGAAGTAGGGCATCATATACTTCTTCTGTCACTACGTTTGCATAATCATTCTTAATCTCCTTCTGTAGTTCTCTACAATTCTTCATGTAGTGGCCAGTCTTGCCACAGTTTCAACACTCAGGTTGTTGTCCGAATTTGGATTTGCTTCTCCCTTTTCTGAAATTTGATCTGCCTTGACCAAAGTTTCTATCTTGTCCTCTGCCTCGAATCTCGAGGTTTAAAGCAGCACCAGAACAAGAGCCTTCACCCGCATCTCTTCTGCGAACCTCTTCACCGAGAATCAAATTCCTGACGTCTTCATAGCTCAGTTTACTCTTTCCTACAGAGTTACTCACAACCATCCTCACTGCTTCCCAACTATTTGGCAAAGATGCCAAGATGATCAATGCGCAAACCTCATCATCAAAATCAATTTTCACCGAGGACAATTGATTTGTGATAGTGTTAAATGCATTGAGATGTTGTGCCACCGAAGCCCCTTCCGCCATCTTTAGGTTGAACAATTTCTTCATCAAATGCTCCTTGTTGTTAGCCGACGGTTTTTCATACATACTTGATAAAGCCGTCATTAGACCTGTTTTGGTCTTCTCCTTTACAACGTTATGTGCAACTGATTTTGACAATGATAACCTGATAACTGCCAGGGCTTTACGATTAAGAAGAGCCCACTCGCTATCATACACATTGTCAGGTTGTTCTCCCAAAAGAGGTTGATAGAGATCCTTCCCATAAAGAATATCTTCAATTTGCACCTTTCAGTACCCGAAATCTGTGCCATTGAATTTTTCAATTCCTATCTTTCCTTCTTCTATTGCCATCGCTCCCACTCGAGCTAAAAGCTCTTATACCAGTTGTTAGGAAATTAATCATATTCCTAAGCCAGTGAGATGCGAAAAAAAAATAAGAAGAATGCGGAATAACAAAGATAAGTAATCAAACAGGACACAAAGATTTAAGTGGTTCAGCTTAACAAGCCTACATCTACTGGCGGAGGCAACCCGGAGAAAATTCACTATCAAAAGATGGAGTACAAAAATAGTAGAGAGAAAATCACTCAGATCTCAAAGTCTCAATACACCCAAATCTCACTATCACACAAGTGAGATTATTTCCAAAGTAGAATATAAAAGACAGATGTACAAACTCTTTTTTTGCTGGAATAAATGGCTGCTAATCTCTATTTTCTTATCTCACTCTGCAGCACATTTTTCTTCTAATCACTTATTTTTGGCTCCTCCAAAAATCACCAAGAAGAAAACACCACACTTAGCTTTTCTAATTCCCTTGTGCGGTACCCCCTTGTGCTTGCTGCCCTTGTACTCTCCTAATATCCCTATCCCATGTTTTGTCCCGCACGTTTTTGGCACACCAAAACACAAGCAAATATTACCTTTCTTTTTTACTCTACACTTTGCTGCACAGCACCATGCCATTATATATTGGGCAAAGACTCTAACTCCAATTCAGAATAGTACTCTTAATACAAGTTAGAGAAGTACTCCAAAACCTCCCAGGGCAAAGACTCAAAGTCGGTGTGTAAAGCCACGACACCACATAAGGAATCCAATTAGGAGGAGTATTCCTAGGCTGAACAGCAACTTGCAATGGGCCCCACGTGTATTGGCTTGTCTTACTCAAGTCACAAATATCAACAAATGAATGTTGTAAGGACTAAAGTGACGTGAAATACATTCTATGCGTAACTGTTGGCCCATCAGAGAATAACTACTCGGTTCCTTTGATTTCCGAAACTACAAATGGATGATGTTATTTGTACAACGTCAAGATGAGCCCAAGTTGATAGACCCACGTTCACCAATCACCTTGCCTTTATGGCTTTATACTTCTCGCTTCTAGAATGGTTGTTGAACACTTCAATCCACGCTTTGTTTCTATATATATTTTCCTCGAATATTTGCTTATATATTCAATGGTCCCAGTTTGAAGGATTCGGCTTTCCAAACACGCGAGGCTTCAAGCCTTGCAAGTCTTCAAACACCCCTCTTTCAACTCCGTCTCAATACGTCTAAAATTTCTCAAAACGTAACCTAAAGTCCCTTTCATTTTGCGTAACTGTTGGCCCATCAGAGAATAACTACTCGGTTCCTTTGATTTCCGAAACTACAAATGGATGATGTTTCTTGTACAACGTCAAGATGAGCCCAAGTTGATAGACCCACGTTCACCAATCACCTTGCCTTTAAGGCTTTATACTTCTCGCTTCTAGAATGGTTGTTGAACACTTCAATCCACGCTTTGTTTCTATATATATTGTCCTCGAATATTTGCTTATATATTCAATGGTCCCAGTTTGAAGGATTCGGCTTTCCAAACACGCGAGGCTTCAAGCCTTGCAAGTCTTCAAACACCCCTCTTTCAACTCTTCGTCTCAATACGTCTAAAATTTCTCAAAACGTAACCTAAAGTGCCTTTCATTTTGCGTAACTGTTGGCCCATCAGAGAATAACTAAACGGTTCCTTTGATTTCCGAAACTACAAATGGATGATGTTTCTTGCACAACGTCAAGATGAGCCCAAGTTGACAGACCCACGTTCACCAATCACCTTGCCTTTATGGCTTTATACTTCTCGCTTCTAGAATGGTTGTTGAACACTTCAATCCACGCTTTGTTTCTATATATATTTTCCTCGAATATTTGCTTATATATTCAATGGTCCCAGTCTGAAGGATTCGGCTTTCCAAACACGCGAGGCTTCAAGCCTTGCAAGTCTTCAAACACTCCTCTTTCAACTCTTCGTCTCAATACGTCTAAAATTTCTCAAAACGTAACCTAAAGTCCCTTTCAATTTGTTTTATTTGTCAAGTCATTTCATTCTCAATATTTTACTTTTGTCTTGTCTAACGAGTATATTCACCGTTTAGCATTATGTATACAGTTAGATTTGTGAAATAAAATCTTAAAGATAATTAAAATGAATCCTTCCTGCCATCTTACTTGAAGTAGAGAAAAATCCTATTGCAGGGCATAATCCAAACATTCGGCAATCTATAACAACCTAGCTCTATTCAAGCCCTTCATATATGTAAAGATCGAGTAATGCTATATATATATATATATATATATATATATATAGTATCTCATTATATTGACATAACAATGTCAATTTACTCTTAAATTGGTCATTGTTAAAAAAATAAATTAAGGACAAATTGCATGTACTATCAGCATTGTAAAATACTTATAAGATATTGGTATGATATAATATTATTTCTACGTAAATATATGTACTATGAAAAATGTTATATATCATATTTTTATTTAATTTTATTAAATATAGTATTACTAATTAGTTCTAGAATTTTTTTTTTAATAAAAGTATTACGTCAGTAAAATAAAATAAAAAATACGTGTTGTAAATGGCATTACTCATGTACTATTTGATCGATCATGCTCTCCTACTATACCACGATATTTTCATGTTCAGATGATATGAGATCTGACTAGGTCCAAATTAACTTTTCTAGTACTGGACCACAATATATTTCATTTTTTAGAGGTAACCAATATCTTTCACTTATTATGCGGTTGTTGAGCAATTGTTGGATATTAAACGAACTCACAAAAAGTAATTTTAATGTGAATAGCAAGGAATTAGTCCAAAAGGCTAGCAACACAAAGTCCCACATATGGGTGCAAAGGTGGGCGGTTTTTAACCGCCCGCTAACCGCTAACCGTTATAACCGCCAACCGCCTAACCGTCTAACCGCAT
>NC_081542.1:48937110-48952003 GCF_901000735.1 Corylus avellana | reverse complement strand
CATCAAAATGGACAAGCCTTTCTTGTTCATGCTTCTTTATTTGATAATTTCTCTCGCAAAGAACACGAATTGCAGGTTCAAGTGTCTCAATTCGACTGTTCAGACATCAACTTCCGCAACCTTCCTTTACCCTCTTTAACCGACGCACATGTACTCTAGAGCAAGAAAAACAGAGCAAGTGATTTTCAAGTGAATTTTTTTTTTAATACAAAGGAAAAAAACTGCAAAAGCAATTTACGTGATTTACTTTTCGTACGGTAAACACGTTTCACAATTTTTTTTTTTTTTTTTTTATAAATGCAAAATTGGTCAATGTAGTTTGCTTAATTTACAAATCACTCCATGTGGTTTAAAAAAATAATTTATAGGTCCTTAGGGTAGGCCAAAATAGCATTTTACTCCTTGAATTCTTTTTCCATTAAATGACTTAACGGAAATGTTACATTGCCACGTCACATCCAATAAAAATAAGACACGTATTCTTTTTTATTTATGCTTTTAAAAAATGACAAATAAGCTTTTCCAAGTCATTTTGAGGCTACAACACACACTCCACGTCAAATTAAATAAACCTAATCCCTTTATATCCTCTGTGCACCGTCGTTTTCATCTTCTCCAACGATTTTTGTCGTCATCTTCATCTTCTGATGGGTGTGATCTTCGATCTTTGAATTACTCTGAGATTTTTGGGTATTTGCATTTTTTGATTAGTGCATTTTAGGTAGTCTTTCTATGGAAATTCGGATTTGTTTTTGAATATTGAAGCATCTTCAAAAATTGTTTCCGAGCATCGGAAACAATGCATTCCTCTATCTTTGTGTTGTTTTTTTGGGGAAGATGAAGACGATAACGGCAAGAATTGGTGGGGAAGATGAAAACAACGGCATGAAGATGAATACAATGGCAAAAATCATTGGGGAAGATGAAGACGACGGCAAGAATCGTAAGGGAAGATGAAGACGACGGCGGCACATGAGATATAGAGGGATTAGGTTTATTTAATTTGACTTGGAGTGTATGTTGAAACCTCAAAATGATGTGGAAAAACTTATTTGTCATTTTTTAAAAGCATAAATAAAAAATAACACGTGTCTTATTTTTATTGAGTGTGATATGACAGTGTAACGGTTTCCGTTAAGTCATTTAACGGAAAATGAGTTCAGTGAGTAAAATGTTATTTTGGCTACTCTAGGGACCTATAAATTATTTTTTAAACCACAGGGAGTGATTTGTAAATTAGGCCAACCACATGGACAAATTTTGCATTTATCCTTTTTTTTTTTTTTACTCTAGCATGTCACATTATCAAAATCTGTTAAGTCAGTATATAAAATTTGACTATAAAAATAAAAAAAATAAAAAATTATTTTATTGATATTCATTGGAGATATTTGAGTTCATTTGTATACTACAAATTGCTAATTACAAATAAGGTAAACTACCATTATTGATTTTGCATCTTTCCCTTACAAAATACACATGAGAATCGTATGTTCTAAAGATACATATCAATTTAACAAACTAAACAAAACAAAATTTACTTCAATTTAATTTGAATAAAAACTTTTATGGTTTGTATATTTTTTTTCTTCTCGAATTCTTTCAAATCTAGCGAGAAATGTCTTTAAAGATTTACATTATGAGTAATGAGACTCTTCATTCCGGATGATCCCAAGGTGTAATGGTTGATACAATTTGGAGAGAAAGGAATATTACCAGAATTTCTCACATCAAAACACTTTCTCAAATAAAAAAACAGCCTAAAAAACGCATCAATAAACATCTTTTTTTTATTTTTAAGGAGGTTATATTCTGGGTTACAGTCAAATGTAACACTTCTGTTTATGGTCTTGCTCTAAAAAGAATCGTTAGTTGCAAACTTGCAAATGTCGTGAGGCCCTGGCCCGAGGCCTGTTAGATGGTCTGTGAACTTGGGCAACGCACTGTTTCTCAGTCGGCCAATAGGCCCAAGACGTTGAGAAATGCCAAGTATATTGCACTCTTAACACAATTATCATTAGATTTTGAATAGATTATTATTGAAATTTGAATTAAATGGTAATTTTTTATTACCACGTCAAAGAGTGAACATTTGAATATGTAAAAGTAAAAATATGTATAGCATTTTTTTAAAGATGTTTTCTAACCTTCCTCCATCCTGGATGATCTTTTCTTTGCCTTTTATTTTGTTTGGGGAATGCCCTTGTACAATTTTTATGGTTTTCTTTGTTTATATAATTACTTTTAAATGTTATTGTATCACTCAACAATCTTGAACCTCGTAGCTAGGAGTGACAATTTGTGTTCGCATTTTAGATTTGAATCTTGTCGATGTATAGTATAAAAGTATATAGATTAACCATAATTAAACATATTTAACCCTTTAACCACAACCCGTTAATTTTGTGATGGATTCACATATCGTGTTAAAAATTGTCAACCCTAAATGTCACATGTCTGGTTCAGGTCGTGCCGATACATGAATGTAAGACTATATAGGTTAATCATAACCTGACTAATTTAATTAAACGGGTTAGACCTATCAACACTAACCCACTAATTTTGTGTTGAATTTTTTGTTTTTGTTTTTTTTTTTTTTTCTATTCAAATATAGAAAAGAGGGTTTACATGGAAACATAATTTGATATTGTATTTGTGTTTTTTTTTTTTTAAAAAAAAAATGCATCCCTAGTCTAGCCTCCCTTGTCTATGAAACTTTTGTTTCTTAGTGACTTGTCGTTTGGTAGGCACTGAGAGTGCTGAAGGTACCAGCTAGTCAGTGGTGAAATTCCTTATGGTCCAATAGAATTAGATCTCATCTGAATGAAGATTAGGAATTGGGTAAAAACAGGGAGTAGTATATATTTCTGAAACCATTAGATGTGTCCTTTCTAGTTTTGTCTTTCAAGCCATAATCACAAGGCCATGGATATGGTCACGGGATAGCTACAGGGCCATGCCCCATGTTATAAAGTTCTCTCCCTCTTTTAAGTTTGCTAATAAGAACAAAGAACAAGACAACCCATTTGGTTAAAGCTTTGTGTTAAAAACCTGCTCCATATTGATTTTGAAATTTACTTAGGGCTTGTTTGGTTTGCAGAATAAACCTCTGGATTAAAATGGTTATTAATATGGAATAGTCATTTTTTTGTTTTGTAAATGCCTATTCATATAAATAATTATTCCCGTGAAAATCACTAATTAATTCCTTGCACACAAGAATAATTATTTATCTCATTTTTAGGAAAAATAACTATTCATGAAGGAATGAACAACCTTTTTCAAAAAAATCAAAATTTTTTTTTTTCAAAAGTTTCTTTTAATCCTTAAATTTGTTTTTTATTGAAAAAAAAAGAAAAAAAAAAAGGAAAAACCTTGAATTGCAGGGAGTGGCTGGCCACCCACTGCAAGACCTAGGGTGGTCGCACCACCCGACCACCCCGGGGGATTTGAGGTGGCCACAACCTCACCCGGAACGCACGAAAATGGGAAGATCTTACTTATGAATCAACATGTAATAATAATAACTATTCATTTTCTTAACGGAATACATATTTCGCGAATCAAACGAGGCCTTACTTATTATGTAATACTAATTTATAAGTGATTAATTTTAATGAAGTTTTCATGAGTTGATCTTACTTATGAATCAAGAAAATGACAACACAAAACGGATCTACGACAGCAAATGGATTCTTTGCTTGCTTCAATGCAATAAAAAACTGAATATAATGTTATATACTTTGCTCCCTCTTTGGTTTGTACTTTGTACCATAGTATGCCAATTTTAGTTGGATTTTGGCCTTCCCGTTTTACGTGACACTTTAACCTGCAACCAATTCTCTTCTCTTGTCCCTTTTGGTGCTGCCTGTAACAACAACCTTACGCCTGTGTTTTTTTGAGTAACTCTTTACTTGTCCCTTTCAGTATCCTTTTCTATTCTTCGACAGATACGCTGATACGGCGTAGATCACCCCCAACACCTGTCCCATTAATGTGAACAAAAAAAAACCATAAGATTGACTTCAGAATTGGCTTCAACATGTTTTTTCCACAAAAGAAGTGATCGGCTGAGTCGGCGGCTGCACTTGCATTGTGGCCTGTCGGTCTCCGCGAAGGAGGAACCTTTAAAAATACCCGTTGGAGCATTTCAGCAGCTATATTTAGTAGGAGCTATTTTTCTCCTTCAGTTGACCAGCTAATATATTCATCAACACGCCACATAAATAAATTAAAATAAAAAAAATCTGTTCAAATTTAGATCACCCGTACGAGCCTTCATTAATGAAATTTAAATTTGTGGGGTATAGTTTCATAGGTAGGTGTCCAGCAACGGAGAATTTTTGAAGGAGTTGGAGAGACATAAGACCCACGACAACGAGGCTATGGCCCACTTAATTAATAGATAAAACAAAAATTAAATAATTTGATTAAAATAATGTACTATACAGAAAGGAAAGTCGCTGTTACTGTAGTAGGTATACTCAACTGATTAATCCGTTAAAGTCGTGACATGTGGGACATATAAACAAAGAGGTTAATTAACCTGCTTTAATTTAACCATCCGATAAGTAATATGTTAAAGGGAAAAACATAATTTAACCCTTCAAACTATCGGTCATTTTCATTTTAGCCCTTCAATATTCAAAAAGTAATAAAGTAGCTCCCAAACTACCAACCAGTTACAATTTGGTCACTCTGTTAGTCATTACCGTCAAATAAGATGAAAAATTCAATACTACATTGTTTTGACAAAGTTAAATTACTAAAATGCTCTTTTGAAAAAAAAAAAAAAAAAAAGTCAATTCAAAAAATGCCTCCCAAAAAACAACGTCGTTTTGAAAAAAAATTAAAAAAAAATAATAATAACAATTAAAAAATACGATGGTTTAAGGGTGGCTCACTGGCCACCCCTTAAAAAAAAAAAAATAATAATTAAAAAAAAACGGTGGTTTAGGGGTGGCTCGTTGGCCACCCCATTGCCTATGGGTGGCTGGGTGGCCACCCAACAGGCATGGGGTGGCTCGGCGGCCACCCCATAGGCAATGGGGTTGCCAGCGAGCCACCCTTAAACCACCATTTTTTTTTTTGTTCCCTCAAAACGACGTCATGACTAACGGAATGACCAAATTATAATTAGTTGGTACTTTAGAGGATTACTTTATCACTTTTTGAACATTATAAAGCTAAAATGAAAATGTCTAATAGTTTGAGGGATTAAATTATATATATATTTTTATATTAAATATTTAATTAAAATAGAAAATAAATTAGGAAGTTAAGGTAAGCTTAAAAAAAATAAATAAATATAAAAATTGAATAATTATGACCGACAGTTCAATCTCTCTCTTACTTCCTTTCCAGAGCTCTAGCCACGATTAGCACATGCAAGTGGCAACGTGTGACAACTGATAGAAAGACGTTTTTGGACCAATGGTGAATGGTCGGTTCACCGACGGCAGTGGAGGAGGATTTTTTGCACTCTGTGTTGCTTGCTTCCCATCATCCCATGTCGTTTTACTCGATGCAATACATAAATAGTTTATTTTATTGCCTATAATTCTATAAAAAAGCACAAAGTTTGTGACAATGACTGTGCCCATTCAAATTTGACTCATTCTATTCTAAGTCACCTTTTTTCTTTAATGGGATCCAGCTTTCATCGTCTTATTAGTCAGTAATATGGCAGTTTATTTTCTTTAATCCCACGTCGACACAATTTAATTTGATTTATGCGAGTCTATAAATTAAATTATTGATTCATTAAATTTACAAAAATAAATTATTTTATATTTTCAGAAAATTTTGTTTAGTTTTTACTTCAAGCTACTTTTTAAACATATATTAATTATTATTATTATTTTTTTAACATGTGTGTACAAAAAGGGTGGAGAATTCGAACTAATGACTTCTGTTTCAGTAGGCGTAATTTCAGCCGATTGAGTTATCTCTTTAGAACCTTTTTAAACATATACTAATTTAAGCATCAGAGTCATATTTTGCCCGCTCACACCGATTAAAAAAAAATTAGACGCATATTAATTTAATAAATTAAATTATAAAAAATTTGTCTATCATAATAATACAGAAAAAAAAAACCCTTTTTCTGAGCATTCACACGTCATTATTTGCCATCAATAGCAGAAAGTGAAAAGGCCCATCCACAACAACTTTCCAAAGTCAAAAAAAGGTAAGAGTCCCCCCCCCCACAGATTACAATTTCAGCTACTTTCGCAAATTTCCTATACATGCATGCAGATCCAAACTGTCCGTTGGGACCTCACCACGAAAGCGCTAAAAGCGGAAGATCAATGCTTTGAGAATAAAGGGTAATCTGGACACTTCCTGCCCCTCGAACAAAGGTCTTGGGGGTGTTGCCGTCAATGCCGTGTTTGTGTTTTGGAGAGTACTTTTATTTATGATTTGAAAAATAAAAATGATAATTTAATGTGATATAAAAAGTAATATAATGTATTTTTATAAATGTTTTAATGTAATTAGATTATACACTTTTATATTAAATATATTGTTGAAGAGAAATGCAAATACAAATGAGGTATATATATATATATCCTCTCTTTCTTCTTCCTAGAGAAAAAAAATATATCGTTCTTTATAGAGTAAGTAATTGAATACCAAGAAAGAAAATGTCAAAATAGGACTTTCTTTTCTCTTTTCAAATAAACAAATCTCCATGATCAAAATATATTATTAGTTAAACAAATCTTAACTACCTGACCAATAAACTAACCCTATAACTAATAACATCATGCTTCTTGTACAAAATTGTTAGTTCTCCAATTCCCACATCTGGTTTTTTTTCTTTTGAAAGTGTTGGAGAAAACTGAGATATGATTTGAATTTAAAAAAGAAAAAAAAAAAATCCTATCAGGATTATTGGTTAAGATTTCCCATCTAACATTATGATTCTCGATAAGATTCATTTTAAAGTTCAAATTTTGTTTTATTTCATTTTATATCGTTCATAATGTCATTTAAATCTGGTGCTATATTACTTAAAATTTTAAAGGGCTCGTTGGGAGGAAATATTTTGCTATTCATTTAAAATAGTACCAAATGTCTATAAATATTTAAAATGCACATTAAATTCTTAGGGTCATTAATAGCAGTTTACTAATTTAGAATAACGTTTTAAATGTTTATGGATTAGGATCTGCTGAAATTTCTAGGGAATTTCAGTTTCTGAAATTGCAAATTTAGACCCTCCATTTTTTATTCAAAAGTCATTGTTCTGCCACATGTTCCACTACTAATAAAATAATAATTATTTTATTAATAATGGAACACGTGGCAGAACAATGACTATTGAATGGAAAATGAACTGCCTAAATTTAAAATTTTAGAAACTGAAATTCTTCTAAGAATTTCAGTGAATTCAAATTCAATGTTTATAGACACTTGACATTATTTTAAATAACATAATGACTGAATTCTAAAATTTTAAATTGCTAAAATAAGTAGTGAAGTCAAAAGAAAAAATTCAGTGTGGTATTATCCAGCTGTCCTTTCGATCCATTGGCTGATGGATGGGATATCAAATCCAAAAGGCCTTGGATGAATGAAATTTAGACAGAGACCATAAAATGAATTTTGATCGGACACGTGCATTCCAATCTCGACTGCCGACATGGCAAAGGTGTAGAAGAAGAAAGAAAAAAACGTACGTAGAGAATCCAAAGCCGACGTAAGAAAGCCCATATTGACAGAGCTGAAAAGCATCGCACACTCATACGTTGCTTGCCTACTCTAAAGTCTAAACCAAACCTTCCACTGGCTTACATTATAATAATTTTTTTTCTTCTAATTTTCTTAATCCCTTTTTGCCTTTTTCGCCGACACACACCCACACACACACTCTTTCTCTCAATTCTCCATCTCTCTCTCTTCATTACTCTAAGCTTCGAATCTCTATCTGACCCTCTGTCCCTTTCTTAATGGCAATGCCTCAAACTACTTCCCTGATCTCTTCTCCAATCTATTCATCTTCTTGTTCTTGTTCTTCTTCTTCGGCTGCGGGTCCATGTTGCTCTTGCATGCGCTCTGCCTCACCTGAACACCGCCTCTGAACCTCCACACTGGAGTCTGGAACCAAAATGGTCAACAGACGCGCTGCTTTTGCGCCCTTTTCAACTCGTCAACTCACTCAGCTGGTGTTACTCGCTTTGATCTTTGTTGCTCTGCCTCTTGTTCGAGCCACTACTGACCCTTCTGACGGTACTTTTTGTTTTTTGTTTTCACTGTGAGTCTGTGATCAGTTTGCTTTTACTGTGTATTTGTTTTTTTTTTAGAGATTTTAATTCATCAGAAGCACATTGGTTGTGATTGGTTTTGAACCTTTTTTTGTTTTTTGAAAATGGTAAATGTGGATTTAGATGTTGATGGAGTGAAAAGAAGCGAGGAAATGGGCATTGACTTTCTGGGTTTGCAATTTTTGATCTTGTTTTGTTAAAGCTCGATCCTTTATACTATGTTTGGTTGCTGAGAAAATGTAGGAAAACAAAACAAGCTGAAGCTGTAAACTTTTTGCTTAATTTTGTTAAATAAATGAGAAATTCGTCCTATCCGGGGCTGGATACTTCTACTAGGATAAGTTGAGCTCAGGTAACAAATGGTGAAAATTTTCAGAGTCAATTTGCTTTGAAAATTTTATTGGTTATTTTTTGACAACTTTCTGAGCAACCAAATGCAAGATTTATTTTATGCGTATGTCATTTTTGGGGTTTTGGGTCTGATTTTCCTTCGTTGAATTGCAGTTCAATCTCTTCAGGTTTTGTACACCTCGTTAAACAGCCCTTCTAAGCTAACTAATTGGAAAAGCATTGGCGGTGATCCGTGCGGAGAGTCATGGAAAGGGATTACCTGTGAGGGCTCAGCTGTTGTTACAATGTACGAATGTTTATGGCAAATGTTGGTTCTTTGAACTGAATTTGGTGGTTCAATCAGTTTGAGATTTAGCTAATGGGTCGTATTATTATTGTAACAGTGAAATTTCTGGATTAGGACTCAATGGGACTATGGGATACAGCCTTGCGGACCTCAAGTCGTTGAGAAAATTGTGAGAATATTATTGCTTTATTTTTCTTATTGGGTTATGAAATTATATAATTTTTTTTCGGCTAATTGAGTTATTACTTTATTTTTATTTGTGTTTGCTAGCGATCTGAGTGACAACGACATTCATGATACAATCCCATATCAGTTGCCACCAAATCTTACAAGCTTGTAAGTTCAATCTTTTTGTGTATTGTTTCTATCTTTTTGAAGCTGTGATTTTTTGTTATTTTATGCAATATCTCTTGTTTATTGTATCGTGCAGAAATCTTGCAGGCAACAACTTAACTGGGAATCTTCCTTATTCTTTTTCTAGCATGGTTTCTCTCAGTTATCTGTGAGTGGCTATTTTGATTGCCATGAAAATTCAATCACTTGTGCTATTCAGTTGCCATATGGCGGTCTACTTATTGCTTGTTTTGAAAATCTTTGCTTAGGAACATGAGCCGTAATTCACTTTCCCAGTCAATCGGAGATGTTTTTGCTAATAATCTTGTTGGCCTCACAACCTTGTAAGATATCTTGCTCTAACTCTTTGTTTATGATGTACTATTCTATTCGTAGTTTAGCTGTCCAATGGTGCCTAGTGACTACACTGATGCTCAAACCATATCCTTCAACCCTTTTCTGTTTAGAGTAACCCACTAATCCTTATATGTCTCTTTCAGATAATTTGCACTAATAGATTATTTCCGTACTATTGAGATTGGTTTTGCCTTTTTCATGTAATTATTCCATCTTGCTTGTGATTGCAGGGATCTCTCTTTCAACAACTTTTCTGGAGATCTTCCTAGTTCCTTAAG
This sequence comes from Corylus avellana, assembly GCF_901000735.1. Classification (NCBI taxonomy): domain Eukaryota; kingdom Viridiplantae; phylum Streptophyta; class Magnoliopsida; order Fagales; family Betulaceae; genus Corylus; species Corylus avellana. Next base: position 48,942,128 of record NC_081542.1, on the reverse strand, counting down.
TTCATTGTCGAATCTCTCTTCACTGTGAGTGTTTTATGGTGCTACTTTCATTTTAGAAAACCTCCTTGCAAATCTTTATGCAGTTTGTTTTTAACTTCTCATGATATCTGAACTTGTGGCAGCTATTTGCAGAACAATCAAATGACGGGTTCTCTTAATGTTCTTATGAGTTTGCCTTTGACTACTCTGTAAGTTCTGTTCCTTATGTTGGGATTTTTGGTTGCGTTATCTACCTTTCTATTGTTCTTAGACCCAATTTTTCTACAGAAATGTTGCAAACAACAATTTCAGTGGATGGGTACCTCAAGAACTTAAAGCAATCCCTAATTTTATGTAAGTTTTCATGCATTTTTCTTATATGCCAAGTTGTTTTGTAATGCAACTTTTTGCAATACTCATAACTTCTATAAATAAAACAGATATGGTGGAAATAAATTTGACAATGGTCCTGCTCCTCCTCCACCACCATATACCCCACCTCCTCCTGGCAGATCAAATGCTAATCGAACTCATGCAAGATCTGGTGGACCTTCACCACGGGGTTCTAATGGTGAATCATCTCATTCTGATAAGGGGTTGACGGTTGGCGCTATAGTAGGCATAATCCTGGGTTCCATTTTCATTGTTTTGGTTCTACTACTTGTTCTTGCTTTTTGCATTCGAAAGAAAAAGAAGGACACTGGTGCTAGAACTCCAAGGGGTAGTCTCTCGGTTGGAACAAATAATGGTAGATTCTCTTTCCTTGTTATTGTTACTCCCAATGTCATTTTTCCTTTGTAATTGATCTATTCAGTTGCATTTGTTGGGATTATAAATTTGGATTTATGAAGGGCCATGATTCTATGAAAGTAAAGCTACTTAAGTATCAAGACTCTTAACATCTTTAGAGGTTTATGACAATTGAAGTTCGTTTTTCTAAAGATGCAGAGGAGTTGGATTTTGTAAATAAATTACTAGCTTGAATCTCCCCTTCCCCCTCCCCTAGGGGCCACTACTTATAAAAAAAATAGATGTTGTAAATAAATTTTTGCAGTTTAATCAACTCTACTACCAACACATCAATGTTATGGCAAATGTAAATTTCTTCTTTTAAAATGGTTTAAAATCTATCATTACTAATTTGGATCTGAACGCTTTTGTGCAAACATCCTGACTGCTTCCATGATGTGTCCTTTTTTTGTGCAGTAATTACTGAGATGCAAGAACAGAGATCAAAAAGCATGGGTGCTGTTATAGATCTGAAGCCCCCACCTGCAGAAAAATTGACGGTTGAAAGGGTGCAAGGAAAAAATGGATCTGTGAAGAGAATAATAAAGTCACCTATCACTGCTACTTCATATACTGTTGCTTCTCTCCAGACAGCAACAAATAGCTTTAGTCAAGAATTTCTTATTGGTGAAGGTTCCCTTGGTCGTGTTTACAAAGCAGAGTTCGCTAATGGAAAGGTGATTTTGCTATGTTATGGTTATTTATTAAATTCTTATCCTTAAAAAATTACTAGTAATGTTTTTCCTTTGTACTGTCATAATCCGCCAGCCCCCTCCCCAAGCATGGTAGGATATTTGTCTTCTAGTCATAACTTTGGATTTTTTGGATGATAGTTGAATTAACACGTTCTGTCTTCTATTTTATCTTAGATAATGGCCATTAAGAAGATCGACAATGCAGCACTGTCATTACAGGAGGAAGATAATTTTCTCGAAGCTGTTTCAAATATGTCGCGCTTGAGGCACCCAAACATTGTTACACTGGCTGGATATTGTGCAGAGCATGGTCAGCGTCTTCTAGTTTATGAGTATATAGGAAATGCGAATCTACATGACATGCTCCATTTTGCTGAAGATGGCAGTAACACTCTGACTTGGAATGCCCGTGTTAGGGTAGCACTTGGCACTGCTCGGGCCTTAGAGTATGTATTATCTGGTTTTAACTCTCTCTCTCTCTCTCTCTCTCTCTCTCTCTCTCTAAGTGTGTATGTGTGGTGGAAATACGCATATGCCCAAAGATTTGCTTCAATTTCCTTTCTAAATAATAGCTTTGACTATCAGGTACTTGCATGAAGTGTGCTTGCCATCTGTTGTACATAGAAACTTCAAGTCAGCAAACATTTTGCTTGATGAAGAGCTCAATCCCCATTTGTCAGACTGTGGTTTGGCTGCTCTAACTCCAAACACGGAGAGGCAGGTAGATAAAACAGAGTTATGTTATGCTTGTGGATTGATGAATAAATTTAATTTCCTTTGTGCATTTTGGTGCTTGATCTGTATGTAGATTTTGTTTTGTGCTGGCATGGTAAATTATCTCTACTTCATGCTTTACAGGTTTCAACTCAAATGATTGGTTCATTTGGTTATAGTGCACCAGAATTTGCCTTGTCAGGGATATACACTGTAAAGAGTGATGTGTACAGCTTTGGAGTCGTGATGTTGGAGCTTTTGACTGGCAGAAAGCCGCTGGACAGGTAAAGCTGTCCGACATTACTGAAAACGTGTTTATGTTCTTTGAATCTCTTTGGCAGCTTTTTCATTATCTTAATGATTGATATATCTGTAAAGTTTTCCCCTTCCCTCACACCTTCTGTTGTTTAGTTCAAGGGTGAGATCAGAACAATCACTTGTGAGATGGGCTACTCCCCAACTCCACGATATAGATGCGTTGGCAAAAATGGTTGATCCTACCCTCAATGGCATGTATCCTGCAAAGTCTTTGTCACGCTTTGCTGACATCATTGCCCTCTGTGTTCAGGTAAATTCATTACTAATGGTAACTGCTAAGATCAATTTCACGATGAGATCAGATTACGATGAACAAAGAGAAATCACATACTTATGGCTTGTTAAAACAGCTCAACGCTATATATTCCATAAAAATTTACCTCCTTTTAAAAGTTTGATTTAGACAAAATTTTCTCCTTAATATGAGGATTCGACATCTTTATCATGTTATCTTGTGCCCTTTTATCAATTTGGGTAATATTTCCAGTACTTTTACGTATTCCAGCATTCTTATTTGATTTCTTTTCCTTATTGGGTTGTTCCCACTACATTTTCAGGAAAGTTACCTACTTAATTAATGTATGAATAGTACTAAATTTTGTCTAAGACTTCGAGTTCCTGCTGTTCCATGAAACAGCTATTCGATATCAAACCTGACCAGTCTAAGAACAATTAATGCAATATATTAGACACCATGATGAATGATGTACTAGAGGTAAATAATCTCTTAAAACAATATGATGAGTGATGTACTGCTTACTATGTTACCAGTGGTCAAAATGGTAGCCCAGATGTAAAAACATACCTAGCAAACCCTAGACTTCTGTTTTCCATTTTTTAAGATCCATGATTCTTTAGTAGCCTTTGGGTTCAATTTAAATAATGTGTCATTTTTTAGAATGTTCAATTTACAATTTTGGTTTTCTGTATAGCCGGAACCGGAGTTTCGGCCTCCCATGTCCGAAGTGGTACAAGCATTGGTGAGGTTAGTGCAGAGGGCAAGTGTGGTCAAAAGGCGTTCGAGTGATGAATCTGGTTTTGCATATAAGACGCCAGAGCATGAAGCAATCGACATGCCGGTTTAAGCAGCGCAGCCATGTTGGACTTACAAAATGACATTCACAGTTTTGTATACAACCACACAAAGGTCAGCGGATGGCTAAAGCGCACAAATGAAAATTTGTGAAGGTGCATCAAGATCAAATCAAAAGATATGTAATTATATCTCATACATATTTCAGTGGCCATTTTATACTTCAAAATTGAAAATTAAGGTACATATTTAGCTGGAAAGGGTGCTATATATTGTATTTTCAAACCTCCGACGATATTTCGATGGGCATTCCGGAGGCTTTGCGGCATAATAAAAATTTTCTCTCATTTGAGCAATTTTTAATGGCAGCATATAGATGAGATCAAATGTTTGATCAGTCTGATATGAGCTTGAAATACGCCGCCAACTGAATTTTATAAAATTGGAAGAAAAAATAATAATAATCACTTTGAAATGCTCCTTTACCAGAAATTTCCAACCTGTTCTGTAAAAGATCATAGTGAAGACAAAGCAAAACCATAAAGACAGGTCGGTCACGTGAGAAGTGTTCTTGAATAAACAGCGTACGTTGGACAGAAGCAGTAGGATAAAACCCCAAAAATGTTGCTTTGCTGATTGTGAAAGAAAATATGGAGTGCAACACGACAACTCTGTGCATGCATCGTACCTGGCTGTGTCACGTGCATCCCTCGTTATATAAATTGACTGAAGTGCTAAGAGTGGTCTAAGCAGTTTGGTTAATTAACTTAATTTACTCCAATTCAATTACGTGTATTTTCTATCCGATGCCAACTATAAGGTTTAAAAGACTATTTCTTCTTCTTCTTTTTTTTCTTAAAAAATTATTTATTTATTTATGTCTCTAAGAAAAATTCATTAAAAAAAAAAAAAATCTCAAACAAAAAATCAAGTGCAAAGAATGTCTTAAACGTTAAATGTTAATTTATAAATTTATAATATCTTTTGGGTTTATTGTGTCAGAATATCTTATGAATATAAAAATTATCTTTGTTATTTCGTTCTCATTTTAATAATATGTTTGCTGCGCTTAACTTTTTAAGGGAGTCTGAATCCACACGTGTGAAAGGGTGTTGAAATATTAATTAAATGATTAAATCAATTATTTTTTATCATATGCCCTAATGTTGTCTTTATACTAACCTTTAGTAATAATTGTATACGTTCCCAAGAGGTAAGTAGCTCAATTAGCTGGGACCACGCCTAATGAAATGGAGGTTATTAGTTTGAATCTCCCTCCCCCTCTTGTGCGGGAACGTAAAAAATAATAATAATAATAATTGTATACATTTTTAAAATTAATGAGTATTAGGCACTATGAATTAAGAATCTCTAAAATTTTTGTGGGTTAGCTTAATTGGTTGGAGACAGTGGTGGAGCCATGTTACCCCTTGGGGGTGCCATGGATTTTTTTTTTTTAACCCACGACACCCTCAAAATAAAAAATAAAA
>NC_081542.1:48909166-48937010 GCF_901000735.1 Corylus avellana | reverse complement strand
GAGAAGATAGAGAACCGTGAGGATCAGAGAGAAGGATTCGCCGGATAACACTAGCGGTGCCGGAGGAAAAATATTTAGACGGGAAAAATTTTGAGGTGATTCAGAACCTGTGCTCTGATACCATGTTGAGAATAAGGTTGTATATTGAATCACAAAATATAATGTACAGAAGAGGCCTATATATAGGCGAATAATACAGACCTAGTAGAATAAGGAAAGGAATAATACAGACCTAGTAGAATAAGGAAAGGTAAACCTAGTAACCCTAGAATACCAAAGAAAGTAAATAATAATAATATAATATTATCTAACAGCATGCTTTAACGGTCTCTATCTTTCAATACAGATACCGCCATTTGGTTACTAGAAAAGGACGAGGGACTTGGAGCAAGAAAGGGAGTCAATGACATGACATGTCTTCACCTGCTGGCGAAAATGCCATCTGCTTTCAAGAGTTCATCCCGCATAAGCAAAATGAAGACTCTCCTCTATGATTGTATGTCATTAACTACGATTTACGTACTGTTATGTTGTGTTCTTTATTTTTGGGTGTGGCTCCATTTACTTTGACTCGAAAGCATTTTCAGTACACTCAAAACGCATGATCGATCTTGTCATAGGCCTTCCTGCATATCAGCATGATGATGATGGCGATAGTGATGATGATGAAGCCCAAACACTCTCAAGTCCAATGGGAGATTTGGAGAGTGGCCAAGGCACTAGTACCTTCTGCCAATTTCATAAACATCCATCTGGTAATTGTATGCAAGGGATTATTTCTTTTTCTTTATTGATATGTCCCGTGCAATGAAATAGGAGAAAATTTGAACTAGTGACATTTACTTTATAACACGTAATTTACCACCAATTGAATTACCTCTTAAAGATTCCTTCTTGTTCTTGATATCCACTCATCATTCTTATTCTTGATACCCAATAATGATACCACTTAAGAAGCTTCCCTCTGGCTCTAAACGTGGGTCTTGGAGTTTTTTATAATCATTTAATTTTGGATGCCCTTTTTAGGTTTTTTTAGACGCTTGTTTGTGTAGATTTCCTCAGACTTTTAGGCCGTCTTTTTTTTTTTATTGGTTGCTTTTGGATTCTTGATCAATAAATTCTTACTTATTAAATAAATAAAAAATAAAAACAAAAATAAAAAACCTATATATCCTCGTTCACATACCTTTTCTTAGTGTGGCGAGACTAAAAAGTGACTCCAGAAAATGGACAGGAGGAAATGATAAATATTTCTTGTTCAAAGTTTGTGTCAGTGAAAAGAAGTCTTGTGAATATATATATATATATGCCAAAAGGATTCTTTCACGGGTGGAATACCTCGTGAGCACCGAATAGTTACTGATCGTTTAGAATTTAGGAAATTAAATACGTTTCCAGTTTTTTCGCTCTAAACTAAAAAAGAAAAAAAAAATGAATATTAATGGAATGAATAAATTAACTATTTCTTATCAACTTAAATTTTTGAGGAACTTGATAATTTAACAAAAAGAAAACTAAGCTTAATCTATAAATCTTAACATGTACATACGGATGCACTTGTAGAATGGATTGCTATTCTCTGGGCTTCAGTTTTTCTTTGTTTATTTACCTTGATTTATTAATTATAGCCTCTCCTCAATAGCACTTGCGCTTATATTTCTCATTTGTATACTACTAGAAGTATGTTTCTAACCATGTAATTACTTTACACAAAACTGCAGCGATTTCAAGAATATACTGTGCTATATGGAGCAGCCTAGCTAAAGGTGCCACCTCCTGATTTTTTTTTTTAAGAGTACTAATGTTACATATTATATAAACATTTCATAAATTTTTGATGTGTCAAGGTTTAGTAGCTCTTGGATTTGCACACATGTTAAAAAACAAATATATCCAATGACTATAAAACATTGTCACATCACTTTATCTGTTAAATGTATTTTCCTTAAAAATATAGATTGCAGTCCATGTATATGCTCAAGATACTGATAAGTGATATCTCTCTTACACTCGCGCGATATAACATGGACAGAATGGACGGTTATCAATAAACTTTGGAAGATGAAGGGAACGCATACAGCAGCTCTACAACTCACCAAATTGCTAGCGAAAATGGATACTACATGGGAAAACAGTTTTATCGCAGAGGACAAGACGATTTCCTTGGGGAAATCGGACTGTAATTTGGACGACGATGCTATTAAAAAAGAAGGGGAACAATCCAACAGTACCACAGAAGGAGGTAAAGGAGGAGGGGGATCCTATGGGAGATATCGGACGATTAATTACAGTACCCCATTGCTTATTGCTGCTAGCGAAGGAATAAGAGAAATATTTGATGAGATACTTAAAGTGCATCCTCAGGCAATTGAGCACGTTACTCAGGATGAGGAAAACATATTGCACGTGGTCATTAGATACCGTCAAAGGGAAATCTTTCGCCTTGTAAAGGAGATGAAAAAAATAATGGACTCTAGGTTGTCTTCAAGGATTGATGGGAGAAGCTACACCATATTGCATCATGTTGCCGACATGACCAAGTATGATGGAGGAACCAAACCTGGTCCTGCACTCCAATTGCAAGAGGAGTTGAAATGGCTTGAGGTACTTAATCTGCCATAAATTTAATTTTGCTAATTGTCTTTGTACGTATTCCAATTAGAATATTGATCAAGTTATTAAATTTATTATAATTTTTCATCGATTTAAACTTATAAGACACCTAAAAGTTTATCATGATATTAGATCCGGAGATCTATTTTTGAACTCTAATTTCACTTTATCTCTGATTTAAAGTTGAACAATACTCATGCATCATACAAATAATTATACCATTACTAACCTATCCACTCGTATGTTTGTTAATGTGTTTTGAGAGTACATGTTTAATATTTTTAATTTAGCAAAGTGTTTTTGATGTGGCATAAAGTAAAATTTCTTATTTTCCAACGTAAGATTTGTTTATGAAAGTTCTTCGTGTAAAAAAGAAAAAACAAACAGAAGATTATTATAATTAGCATGTAACATTTCCTTGCGGTGTCTTGTAGAACGAAAAAGAAGTCATTAATTCTTTTTACAATGTCTCCATGCAGCGTGTGCGAAAGATAATGCCTTCCCATTATGTCATGCACCGTAACTATGACGATGTGACTGCAGACGAGCTCTTCAAAGAGACACATGCTGAACTTCTCAAGAAGGCCCAAAAATGGATAAAGGAGACCTCTCAGTCGTGCTCTGCGGTTGCTGTCCTTGTCGCCACTGTCGTTTTCGCGACTGCCTACACCGTCCCGGGAGGCAATGATGACACGGGTCGTCCAATTTTCCTTCACTCTCCCTTCTTCTTATTCTTCACCATCATGGACGTTGTCTCCCTTGCAAGCTCCTTGACTTCTGTCGTAATGTTCCTATCGATTCTCACATCTCCTTTTGAGCAACAAAATTTCCTCAAATCTCTCCCTCGGAAGCTCATGGTGGGGTTCGCCTTGCTCTTCTTCTCTGTGACAACAACCATGCTTTCGTTCTCGGCAACCATTCTGCTCATCATTCGCCTTGAGAAGAAAAAATGGACTTCGACTCTAATTTACACTGCGGCATTCCTTCCTGTTGCTGTGTTTGCACTTATGCAGTTCCCCTTATACATTGCATTCACCAGTAGTTTGCAGTCCCTTTCAAAGAAAATAATGAAGAAGCTTCGTCGCTTGAATCTCCTCTCTCGTTTCTCCAAAACCTCTAAGGGCAAGATCTATTGAGACTTGAAGTGTGAGTAAGCAATAACTCCTTTCAGGATGGGCTTTTTTTTCTTCTTCGTATTTTTGGATTTTGTTTTTGTTTTTGTTTTTTTATTTTTGGAGTAGATTTTGATACTTGTAATGGTGAATTTTTAGCTCTGATCAGTATGAGAAAAAGAATTGACACAGTTGTTATGATAACGTTCTGTATGATCGATCAGCTTGCGTAATACATAATAAAATAATGAGAAAATATAATATGTCTCGACTCTCGACTTTTAGTGATGCCCATGCTCTTGCAGGCCTATTCCATTGTCCCGAGTGCCCAACAAACAAGACAAAATGCACATCAAGAGATTTGAGAGATTGTCATCACATCAAGACAATCGGCCTTCCAATTGAACATGAGAGTGTAATTAATATAAAATTTTAATTTATTTTATGAAATAGTAAAAAAAAAAAAATTGTCTTGTAGTTTTTATTTTATTTAAATAGTAATAAAAAATGATTAATGTGATGTACAAAATAAGAATATTGAAAAATTGAACTTTTTGAGGAATAGTTTAGGACTTGTGATGTCTTTTGCCAACTACTGGCCTTTTGATGGACATCTTAGATTTACTACTAGTTTGAACTAATTCTAACTTAACAGAGATTTGAACTAGTCGTTTTTGCCTTGTGCTTGTTTGAATTTTGATCGTTTGTCATTTTGACCGAGATTCAGTGGAGTTATTCCTAAAATTCACCATGAAGAGGCTCGTTGGAATTTGCCTAATTAGACCTTGTGCAAACAATGTCGTCTTCTCCCGATGCAATTAACTTGATTTACATCACGATGAGAGTGGTGCAAAATGAAACGGTTGTAGCTGCCGATGAAAGTTAGATTAGAGTATTTGAAAAAACAAATATATATTACCCATTTTTTATTTTTTAAATTTTGGATATATTATCAATTCGGATTGGAATTCATATTTTTTAAAAATGGATACAGAACCCGAACCGAGTCGGAAGCCACTTATACCGCTTGGGTCGGGTCGGGTTTGACTGTTTGAGTGGTATTTGGCCAGCCCTATGAAGACTTGGAAGATAAATACGACTTACTTATCCATCGAACAAGCATCATCTTCTATGACCAGATCGAGATATATAGATTAAATCCTAGAATAAAGTTTAGAAGTGCTCCCATTTTAAAAGTATTGGAATAAAGTAATATAGAGATAACATTTTCCCTAAAAAAATGAGCATCTGAGTTAACCTTTTTTTTATGCTCATATTATTAAATAGTTAATTGTGCTAAGCGGATCTTATTCCAATTTCTTCCGAATGCAAGCTGGCAATGAAACGAGGCATCATCACCTTTAAATTATGTTCAAACAAATTAATAGCATAACACAGACTACGAATCGTCTAGTTGTTGGTGAACAGAGATCGATTGACAGAGGGTACCCAACTTTATATATTTGATAAGAATTATTCACAGCATTTTACATGGAATCAGGACTTTGCCTCCAACAATTATCTTTATATATATAAACGTGCCTCAAGAAACCTACACACAAGTCCACATTCGAACCTCTCTCTCTCTTTCTCTCTCTTTGTTGACACACTTGAATTGAAGCGATGTCTCCCACGGGAGAGAAGGATGCTAGAAAAGTCCATAGATTAAACGCGGAGCTGTACTATGCTTTGCTGAAAGAAGACGCGGATCCGGAGAAGGTGAAAGAGCTGTGTGAAAAAGTTGACGAGCGAGGATTGCACGTATTGACCATACACGACGACACAGTGCTCCAGACGGCCACTTACTCCAAACAACCCAACTTGGTGCTCAGCCTTCTAGACGCCTTGCCTCACGGCCATCTCGACAAAATGACCCGCCAAAACTACGTAGGAAACACTATCCTCCACGACGCCGCCACATCCAACCAATCACTTGTCGTGGCAAGGAAGGTGTTAGAGAAAGCTCCGGGACTGCTGTGCATGCGGAACCACCTTGGAGAGACTGCGCTTTTCCGGGCTGTCCGTTATGGCAAAATGGATGTGTTCGACTTTCTTGCATGAAAAATTATGGGTTACGATGAAGCAACTCAGAAACCCTTCCTTCAAAGGAGTGATAAAACTACAATTCTACACATGGCTATCCTTGTTCAGCGATTTGGTTAGTTATCCCCACCCACAACATCGATCCTAAGGCCATATATTTTTTAATGGTAGTTAGTAGACTGTTATATATGATCCTGTCATGTATAACTGAAATAGTAAAAATCAGCCTTAAGATTAATGAGAGCTTAAAAAAAATAATGACTGAATTTTACTCACATATTATACAAATTGTATGTCAGTTGTATAGCAATCTATTAAATAGCATTTCTCATAATCTAAATTAAAAGATCACTTCTTCTTGCTTATATGAAAATTGGAAAAACAAATTTGGCCATGGACATTGTGAAACGCTTCGATCACTTAGTTGGTGAACGAGACGCGGACGGGATGACTGGTCTTCAGCTGCTATCATGCAACCCTGGAGCTTTTCGCCGTGAGGCTAAAAAGGAATTCTTGGAGCAAATCCTCGGTTCTGGTTCGTTTTATCACTTAACCATCAAAGGATTTGTTAAGAGTATTTTCCGCACTTAACTACCAGAGGTTATTATTCAACACACTTTTTCAATCTCTTTTCCACAAAATCACTTTCTTTCTTTCTTTCACAAAACCTATATTCCTTTCTAACCCCATCTCTTTTTGAAACCATTTTCTTTCAAACTCGTCTCTTCATTAAAGACATGTTAATCATATCATGCAACATGTAAAATACGTACGTTAGTGTAAAATTAATAAGTTTATATACTTAATTACAACTTGGGATTAATAATTGGTTTGAACCTTTAAGCACATGTTCAAACTCATCTTCATTATTTTATAGCTAAATTTAGCTATAAAATAATGATGTTTAAACATCATACTTTTATTCATTAAAAGACTCTTCTAACTGCTATGAAACATTTCATTCGAACAAACATCCAGTTTGTTCGATTAAAGTCTAAAAAATCCTAGTTTCCAAGTTCTTTCTTGTGTTCGTTCGCTTGAAAATACTTTCTCTTTTCTTAACTCATACAATCCTAATAGACCATTTGCATGCATAATACATCAATTTATAGTATTAAAAATCATATTTTTATCATTAACCCTAATTTTACCTTTGTTTACAATTTCTTTAAACTTTCAATAAAATTTTGTCATGATCATAACGACCATGCAGCACACCATACAACTCAACATATTCTCATTTCTATATAATCTCAACATGTTAACTAAAACTTTCATTATTCATTTTCGAAGACATAATTAGTTTATTCTAACATGTTAACAGTTTCTGTATACTCTAAACAGTTCTAACATATTAATACCTTAATTAGTCTATATATATCATTTATTTTACCATTACCACAATTGTATTTATATATACGGTAGTATTTAGTTTTAAAAATGCTCACCCTCGGAGTTAGTCTTTGAGAATCTTGTTTGAAAGTCTTTAGTGTAACAAACCCTCACACAAATGTCAAGATTTTGACTTGATTCCAAAGAAATACGTTAAAAAAACCCTCTCTGACTCACTGTGAACAAAGTAGAATGAAAACCAAAATTATTGGGGTTAAATACCTTAAACCCCCTTAGGGTTTACCAACTTTTTTTTTTTTTCCTTGGAGTTTCATTTTTATCATAGGACCCCTTGAGGTTTTGATAAAGGACCAATTTAGTCTATCCGTTAGTTGACTGTTAGTTGACCGTTAAGACTGACACGTGGACTAATCAGATGTTGACACGTAACACTTATTTAATTTTTTTTAAAAAAAAAAAAAAAAAAAAACTGTCGACCACCCCCAGTTTTTTCCTTTTTTTTTTTTTTAAATACTTTTTTTTAAAAAAAAAAAAAATTAAATAGGTGACACGCGTCAACATCTGATTGGTCCACGTGTCAGTCTTAACAGTCAACTAACGAATGGACTAAATTGGTCTTTTATCAAAACCCCAGGAGGTCCTGTGATAAAAATGAAACTCCAAGAGAAAAAAAAATAAAGCTAATAAACCTTAGGGGGGTTTGAGATATTTAACCCAAATTATTGTTTTGTTTGAACTCTTAAAAATAGTCATTTTGTTTGATTACTGTTCATTTTGTTCAATCGACTTTTGCATTAAATGCTGATTGACACATGACAGTGCGCTTTTGTCGCATCCCTACTTAGCCCCACATGTTGACTGACACGTCGATGAAATCTTCGTTCAATCGAACTTGCATTAAATATGGTCAAGTGAATTTGCGAATTTGCGTCCTCACCTAACTCGAAAGTCTTTTTTCTTTTCTTTTATATATATATATATATATATATATATATATATTTGTTGTAATAAACTGATATTCATTTAAGTATAAGAAAGTTATAGGACAAACACATAAAAGTTAATAAGTTTAGACAAAAAAACCCAATTCAAATAGACTACAGACTCTTTAATGCAAGTGAAGATGGTAAACATCTGCGAATGCAGCCTAAAAATTTTTTTGCCGTGGCGTAATCTGATGAACATAACTATTAGAAGTACGAATACTCCAATGAAAAATCTAAACAGACTTTCAAAAAAGCCATGGAGATTTAAATGCACAGTGAAAAAAAAGTTTCTAAAAAGAAAATAAAAAAAGATATTCACTTACAAAGAGTCTAAAACCTAACCAGATCGGGTTTAACAAAGAGCAACACAAACATGTTACAGAATAACAACACAGAATAAAAAACCAAGCTATAAAGCCGAGTAAAATGTCCAAAAAACAGCAACGAAGGAGTAGTCAGAGTAGTCGCACAGGGCCACGAGCCGGTGAGGGAACCAGAAGATCTGCATAGGAGGTGGTTAGAGGTGGAGTGGCGAGAAAAGGGCCTCACGCGTCAGTGCTTGGAGGGCATGCGCCCGAGAGTAAGATCTACTCGTAGGAACGTGTTGAACACACATCGGCGCGTGGTGGTTAGATGGGTGGGACGCCGGTGGTAGAGGCTAGCGGAGACGGCCAGGAACCCATTGGAGTGGCTCATAAGCATCCAAGACTTCCTGAAAACAAGAGAGCAGATTTTGAAAAAAACATACCCAAAAATTTCAAGAAGAGAGCGATACCTAGACTTGGAGGGGCTGAGGATGGCAGTGATCGGAGGTTTTGCAGTGGAAGATGAGGCGTTGCAATTTTTGGACAAAGATAAGGCCTTCGAGGAGGCAGGTAGGGTCTCTAAAGAGACATGTTTTGCCTCTGATGAGGCAAGAAAAGGAGGGAGATGAAGGAAAATGGAAAAAGAGAAAAAAAAAAAAAAAAAAGGGGGGGGAGGAGGAAGCGAGGAAGCTAGCGGCTTCCTCTTCCATGGCTGCCGAAGTCCTAACTCGCAAGTTCGAGTGACACATTGTGTGTGATTTTTGTTCAATCAAAATTATTTTGAATCGAATTAAATTTGTATTTGTTTGATTTGTCACCTGTGTTTGACCAATCGTCGCAGGTTTCTTCCTGTCGACGTGTGGAATTGCTCTGTTCATTTGATTGAATTTATTTCATTCAAACGAGTTCCGATCCCCTTATAATTAGCTCCAAATTTTCTAAGGATGTGAATGCCATCATAAATCACCCAAATTCATAAAGCTATTTTCAGCGTTCACGTCGTGGTCATCCAACTAAGCTCGGTGAGCATATTTTCAAGTTCAAAATTTACTATTTTGATTACCTCCAAATATCATTTTCTACCACACTATCTCACTTTGACCTAAGTGGGGGGGTTTTTACAGCTAATTATTTCCTTAACAATTAATTTAGAGATGCAAGAGTAAATAAATTCAGCAGATATGTAAAGTTGCTTTTAGAAGAAACCTCTCATAGACTCAGTAAAATTGATGGATATGCTACTTAAAAGTAATAGAGAAGAGTGACTTTGGAAGAAAATGTGGCTTTAAATGAAATTTAGTGCGTGAAAACTTTTTTGAATAAGTTTAGAACATAGTTGAATTAAGAATTCTCTGCAAAAATCATTGTGTTATATGTGCTTACATGGTTTAGGGAAACTTGCTATATTTTTCCCTTGAAGAAAAACAAATTTTATATCCAACAATTACTGAATTCTTAAATTCATGATGTACAGTCAACTTACATTGTAACTCAGCCAGATTTGTAGAAGCTCAAAAGCTTCAGAACAAATATGAATCAGCTATGAAACTTGCGAAGTTCTTAATAGAAAGAGATACCTCGTGGGAGGCTACTTATCCTGGAATTGACCTGAGTAAGCCTAGGCTTCACAAATATGGTAATATTACTCCTAAAGTAGAGCCCCTCATGAGTTCACTCGGCCAAGGGGAAGGGGAAACAGGAACTCCTTTGTTTTTAGCAACAAAGTCCGGCTGTATAGAGATTGTTGAAGAAATACTCAATATATACCCCCAGGCAGTGGAGCATATTGATGAGAAGGGCAGGAACATATTGCATGTAGCGATTAAGTACCGCCAGTTAAAGATTTTTGAGCTATTAGTTGTTAGAGCAGAAGTACCAATGAATTGAAGAGGTTGGTTCGAAAGCTTGACAAGGAAGGAAATTCATACTGCATACAGTTGGATTAAAAATTAATGATTATGTACCTAAGAAGATGCAAGGCCCTGCTCTTGAATTGCAACAGGAGTTGCTTTGGTTTGAGGTGGGGTTTCTTCTGTCTAGCTACTACCCTTTTTGTTACTAGGAAGCAAATGATAAAGATAGAGTTATTTATAAATTTAATTATTTAATTATATTATAATATGTCTTGTGTTCATGTACGCATGCAGCGCGTAAAGGAAGTCCTTCCACCCCATTTAATCGATCACCGTAACAATATGAAGCAAACTGCAGAGGGATTCTTTGCTACAACAAATAAAGATCTTTGGAAAACATCCGTTGAATGGCTAAAGCGAACCGCCGAAGGATGCTCCATTGTAGCAGTTCTTTTCGCTACCGTTGCCTTTGCTGCGGCATACACAGTACCTGGAGGCCCTAACAATGAGACTGATATCCCAGTCCTCCTGAATCACCCTTTCTTGGTGGTCTTTACTGTGACTAACGTATTATCCCTTTCATTTGCTTTGACGTCAGTTGTTATATTTCTCTCGATCCTTACGTCACCATTTCGACTAGCGGACTTCAGGCTTTCTCTTCCCAATAAGTTGATGCTAGGCTTTTCATTTTTGTTCCTCTCTGTGTCCATGATGATGGTATCATTTGCAGCAACAGTCCTCCTCATGTTACAAAATGGGGAAAGTTGGGGAAAAGTTCTCCTATATGCCCTTTCTTTCTTGCCAGTCGTCATCTTCGCGTTTTCATATTTCCCTCTCTATCTCTC
Organism: Corylus avellana; assembly: GCF_901000735.1. Classification (NCBI taxonomy): domain Eukaryota; kingdom Viridiplantae; phylum Streptophyta; class Magnoliopsida; order Fagales; family Betulaceae; genus Corylus; species Corylus avellana. The sequence goes on along the minus strand of NC_081542.1, from coordinate 48,925,900 downwards.
ACTATCAAAACCCTACAAGTACTTGCTCAATAAGGCAAGGGATACAATTCCTTTGAGTCGTTTTCCAATGCTATCAAGGCTGACCAATTTGTTCAGCTACTGTACATGTAAAACTCAAACCTCTGATTCCCCTAACCCCCCTCAGCCTCGGAATAGGATCCTCTCCATTTCAAAATCCCTCCATTTCCTCCATTTAGTGCATTTTAAATGCACTACCATTATTAAAGTTTTTGGACAACACTACCCTTCAAAATGCACTAAATGGAGGAAATGGAGGGATTTTGAAATGGAGAGGATCCTTTTCCCTCAGCCTCGATGTGCCAAGTCCACCAGGCGCAACCGGGAGACTAATCATTTCTGTTCCCAAGCTTCACCAGAGATCTCTAATTTCTCCGTTTGAGAGGGCCATACGGTTGGCCTTTGGAACCACTATATTGTATAAAAGGAATTTCTCGTGGATGAAGACTATTTTCAATCATCCAAAAAAATATAAGTTGTCGAAATTTTCAGGGTACACAAATAAATCAAAGTATGATGCGTAATTAATATATGGTATATGCACTCTCATGATAGAATATGAGGGTGAAACTTATTTTTGGAAAGGAAAGTATTATTAATTTGTATATCTCTTGTGCATATGTTTTGTATATCTCCTTATGTGTATTATCTGTTAAAGTATTTGATTAAATTATTAAATTTATATTTTTCTTATCAGTTTAAAATTTTTAGATAAGTGGTAAACATAAATATATTCATTTTCTTCACTTTTTTTTTTTTTGTATTTTTAATGTGAGTTGATTTTTTCTGTCTTTCATAATATATATATATATATAATAATAATAATTTTGAAAAAAAAAAATCTAATACGACTCACGAGGCAGTACTTTTGCCACATAGCTGTCATTGAGAGAGAAAGAAGCTTATTCTGAATCTTAATTTAACAACACATGCATTGTAAAGACCCAAAAACACAATAGAATACCATGTCTAGAAATGAGCCATAAGCTATACGGTTAGTGGATTATGGGGGATTATGGGAAGAATCAGAGATGCTGCCTTTAGTGGATTATGGACATTCATAAAGACCACAAATTTAATAGTTGATATGTAATATGAGATTTATCAAATATAAAAGAAAATATTAACTCTTAGCATTTATCTTTTATGAGTCTCATCCTTATTCTCATCTCTTCTCTAAATTATAAGTTCTAGCATAAACTCTATGCGTATTTCTTACGCATATTTCTCATTTATTTTATTAATTTTTAATTAAATTTAATAATTAACAATTTAAATAAAAAGTGTATAAAATAAAAGAGTACAAACTGACCCTCCGTTCTGCAAACATCAAAGCAGAGTAAAAAGAACTTTCTCAGGATTTGTATCTATTATTTGATACCATGTGGAAATAAGAGACGACACAATGAGATAAGAAAAGAAGAAAACAAGCTATTGAAATTGATTTTTGTGCGTGTAGACACATGGTGAATTGCAGCCAGATGTACTTTTCTTGTTTGGTTGATTGACGAATCTGGGGTTTCCTTCTTTGTTTAGCTGATGTTAATTGATTGCTTTCCTTAACAGCAAGATTGAGATTCTGAAGAAATAAAAAAAAGCTTAATTAATTCCTTTCTTGATGCTTCCAAGAGAGAGAAAAAGAGAGAAATTAAGTGAATTATACACCAGTAGCAGAGGGACACAGGACTAGGAGTTTTCATTCATTCTGAGGTCAAAATTAATTTTGATAGAGGCCAAACCTAATTTTTAAGCCTTGAAAGCATATAGATATTTAGCTTAATAAAAACTTTTAAGAGAAATTTTGATGAGCATCATCCACAGCATTAATTGTAGAAGCAATCAGCATGATCGCTATGCTTCCAACTGTCGTCTATATAAACTGGCTTAGAAAGCTATACACAAATCCACATTCGAGTTCTCTCTCTCTCTCTCTCTCTCTCTCTCTCTCTTGGCAACGATGTGTCCCAGGCGAAACAAGGGTCTTAGAAACCATGATTTAAATGCGAAGCTGTACGAAGCGTTGCTGAAAGAAGACGCGGAGAAGGTGAAAGAGCTGTGTGAACAAGTTGACGAGCGAGGATTGCACATATTGACAATACACGACGACACGGTGCTCCAGGCGGCCACTTACTCCAAACAAGCCGGCTTGGTGCTCAGCCTTCTAGAGTCCTTGCCTGACCGCCATATAGACAAAATGACCCGCCAAAACCACGTAGGAAACACTGTCCTCCACAACGCTGTCACATCAAACCAATCACTCGCCGTTGTAAGGAAGGTGTTAGATAAAGCTCCGGGACTGCTGTGCATGCGGAACCTTGGAGAGACTGCGCTTTTCCGGGCAGTCCGTTATGGCAAAATGGAAGTGTTCCACTTTCTTGCAGGAAAAATTATGGGTTACGATGAAGCAACTCAGAAACCCTTCCTTCAAAGGAGTGATAAAACTACAATTCTACACATGGCTATCCTTGTTCAGCACTTCGGTAATTAGTTCTCCCACCCACAACAGTATAAGACCATGCCCTTTAATTTGATAATTAATATAAAGATTACTTTCTTTGATTGTTTTTTTTCCTTTGTATAAAATTGGAGAACAGATTTGGCCCTGGCCATTGCAACACGTTTCGAACACTTAGTTGGTGAACGAGACATGGACGGGATGACTGGTCTTCAGCTGCTATCGTGCAACCCTAGAGCTTTTCAACGTGAGGCTAAAAAGGAATTCCAGGAGCAAATCTTCGGTTCTGGTTCGTGCACTCTCTATGCTTAAACCCTATTCTATTGATATTCCCTTGATTAATTTATAATTTTCCCCTTGACTACCCCCGGCCATGCTTAGGGCTGGCAATTTTGACACGACCCGTGAACCCGACACGAACACGACACGAAAAAACAGGTATTGGGTTTGGCCTTATCGGGTTCGGGTCTACCCGTTTAAGACTCGGTTAATTCGTGTCTGGCGGGTCGACCCGCCAGACACGGTTACTGTTCAGGTCTGGCAGGTACCCATTAGACCCGGTTACTGTCCGGGTCTGACGGGTACCCACCAGACCGGGTTAAAAAAAAAAATAAAAAAATGAGCATATTTGTAATGTTTCATAATTCATATATTTGATTACATAGGATGGATCATGTATACTTCAAGACTTCAAGTGGACAAGTATTTTGTCATGAATTATCAATTTAATGTTGATGTAGTTTTGAGTTTTATTTCTTTTTTTTATTATTATTTTGTTTTTGTTAGCATTTCTTTATTATCTTTTTCTTTATTGCTATGATGGAAATGTTGACACATTTTACCCCTCAATCTCATTCATATTTTGATCATTTTGAAATAGAAATTTTAGTTTTGTCCCTACTTAGACTTCATGCTTTATGAGGTATTGATGATAGCCAAGTCGCTTACTAGTAACAAAGCGTCTAAGCCAACCCCTCGAGTAGGTCCGACTTAATAGATTTTGAAGCCTAAGACAACAAATTTAGGTAGGGCTTTTTTTATATTTAAATATTTAATTATATGATTTTAATTTAAAAACATTCTTCTTGCTTTTTGCCCTTAATTTTTTTTTTTTTCAAATGATTTGCAAAATTCATCTCTGTTATGAGACATTTAATTTCAACAGTTTACAGATATCATATTTTGTGTTGAAATATACATAATTCTTTTTTAGCGGAATGTCATTTGAGCAAAATTAAATTTCTTTATACTAAAAATTATTTTAATAAACGAACTTAGTTAGTATGCTTGCTTGTTTTAAGTTTAGGTGAAATCATGAGTTTAGTAATTTCTTTTGGAGTACAATTACTGTCACTTTCCATTTTTTTTTTTCTTATCCTTTATTAAAGCCTTTAATATCTTGGAACTCCATTTTTTGCATTGACAGTGTATGGATGTATTATTATTACAATTTTTTTTTTATTTTATAATTTTATAGTTTATGGTTTTAACGGGTCGGGTCTACCCGATTAGACCCATTTATTTTAAACGTGTAAAACGGGTCATGTCAGGTTACCCGACTATTTTCGTGTCATAATCGTGTCAGACCCGATTACCCGTTTAGTTAAATGGGTTATGTCTGTGTATAGGCTAATCGTGTAACGGGTACCCGCAGGTCGTAATCGGGTCGTGTTAGGTACCCATTTTACCACCCCTAGTCATGCTACCATTAGTTCCAAACAGGGGCCAATTAACCTCACATTTTTCATCCAACTAACAAATAAAAAAACACATTGTATTAGTCATAAATCACATCATATATATATATATATCCCCCCCCAAAAAAAAAAAAAAACTAAGATTATGTTACACAGAATGACTATTCCATTAAGGAAAGTAATAATTTTTATTTAAATAGAAGAATATGAAATGAAATAGCATTAGACAGGGCGGACCTATCCTTGTGTTGGGGGGTCTGTGGCAACCCCAAAAATTTTTATTTAAAGAGATTCTCATATGCATTTTTATCTAATCGTACTTTTATGAACTTACTTGTTCTATCTCACAATTCTATCTCATAACTTTTCTTTTTTAACATGCCACTATTCATCAATTCTAACTTTTTTAGGTATTTTATTTAGCATATGTTCTGCCCAGATAAAGATATTAGTAATGAAATTAAGAGGTGGGCAGTGTAAGAGCTAGGCTTATCTTTTTCAGCCTAAGGCCCTAAGTACCATTTAAAATGCCATACCTTAATTTTAGATGGGTAAAATTCTTTCAAATTATATATATATATAGAAGTTATTCTATTAAATGGATATTTGTCTCTAAAATAGGTTATTTTTTCATATATTTTTAAAAATGCATATGAGAATCTTATGTGTGTGTATATATATATATATATATATATATATATATATATATATATATAATCCCTCTATATGTGTGTGTGCATATTTATAGGTTCGGACCCCCACATAGAAAATCCTGGTTCCACCCCTAGCCTTGGAATATTATTCTTATCATATACTCTAACATCAATATTGTTTTATTCCATGCATTTTTTTTTATTCATAATAAAAGCTATTTATTTTTTATAATGGACTAGTCATTGCGCGTACCAAATGTAATCTAAAACTAAATCATTTCATCAGTTTACAGGCCAAAACTACCTTGACCACAATAAACACCGACATTGACCTAACATGAAACCCTAACCAATCAAACCCCAAATGTCATTGAGCACCCCAATTAGAGCACTAGCACTAGACTAGCCAAACAAAGAATCTTTTCAAAGCTCCTCCACCAAAAAATAAAAACAATAAAGAAACAAAAATTCAAAGGACAGTCATAAAATGCTAACATAACAGTGAAAATCATCATTAGATTTTAAATGAATCACTATTGATCATGAATTTTGGATCTAATGATGTTTTTAACTATCATGTCCGATAATCGGCACTTGAGAGCGTCCACTTAAAAGTGCATGCATCGTTTCTCTAAATGAAATTTAGTGCATTAAAACTACTTTTTTGAATAAGTTTAAATTGCTGAAGAATTCTCTGCCACAAAAATCATTGTGTTATGCTTAGATAGATAGATGCTTTTGAAGAGCCTGCTATATTTTAAATGAAACAATTACTGCACTTCTCAACTTAATGTACAGTACTCCACTTACAATATTGTACTTCAGTCAAACGGATACCAACTGAAACTGAAAGGCGAGAGGAAATATATACACCGGCTGTGAAGCTTGCCAAGTTCTTAATACAAAGAGATACCTCGTGGGCGGCTACTTATCCAGGAATTGATCAAAGTAAGCCTATGCTTCACAAATATGGTAGTAGTACTCTCATAGTTGAGACCCTTATGAGTTCACTGGGTCAAGCGGAAGGGGAAATAGGAACTCCTTTGTTTTTAGCAACGAAGTCCGGCTGTATAGAGATTGTTGAAGAAATACTCAATATATACCCCCAGGCAGTGGAGCATATTGATGAGAAGGGCAGGAACATATTGCATGTAGTGATCAAGTTCCGCCAATTAAAGATTTTTGAGCTACTAGAAAGAGCGGAAGTATCAATGAGGAGGCTGGTTCGAAAAATTGACAACGAAGGGAATTCCATATTGCATACAGTTGGAATAAAAGTTACAGATTATGTGCCTGATAAGATGCTAGGCCCTGCGCTTGAATTGCAACAAGAGTTACTTTGGTTTGAGGTGGGGTTTCTGCTTAATTAATTTCTAGTACCCTTTGTCTTACTTATATGGGCACACAAGCATAATTGCTCTCATTATAAGAATATATGGCCTGTCTTGACTCTTGTGTTCATGTGCAGCGCGTAAAGAAATTCCTTCCACCCCATTTAATCGATCACCGTAACAATATGAAGCAAACCGCAGAAGGGTTTTTTGCTACATCAAATAAAGAACTCAGGAAAGCAAGCACAGAATGGTTAAAGCGGACCTCAGAAGGATGCACTGTTGTGGCAATTCTTATCGCTACTGTTGCCTTTGCTGCGGCCTACACAGTACCTGGAGGCCCTGATAATAAGGAGGCCCTGATAATAAGACCGGTATCCCAGTCCTCCAAAAGCATCCTTTATTTGTGGTCTTTACGGTGACTGACGTATTGTCCCTTTCATTTGCTTTGACATCAGTCGTTATATTTCTCTCGGTCCTCACATCACCATTTCGACTAGCAGACTTTACGTATTCTCTTCCAGAAAAGCTGATGCTAGGCTTTACATTTTTGTTCCTCTCCGTGTCTGTGATGATGGTAGCATTTGCAGCAACAGTCCTCCTCTTATTACAAAATGGGGAAAATTGGAGAAAAATTATCCTAAATTCCATCTCTTTCTTACCAGTTGGCATCTTTGCGTTTTCATATTTCCCTCTCTATCAATCACTATCAACAACCTGCTTGTACTTGCTCAATAAGATAAGGCGGGCAATTACTTGGAGCTGCAGTCGTATTCCAGTGCTATCTTGGTTGACCAAATTAATGTTCAGCTACTGTAAAACTCGACCCTATGATTCCTCTAATGCCCCTCAGCCTCGATGTGCCAAGTCCCCGACTTCACTAGAGGACTCTAATTTCTCCGTTTGAGAGGGTCATGACAGTTGACCTTTGGATTTTCCCATGGATGAAAGTAATGCAACAAGTTAATCATCAGTTGTACCTTGAACATGTACGTAAACAATTCTCTAGCGATGTACTTCAGTGTATTCTGCATCATCCAATAAAAGAGATATACAAATTATAATAATAAAGGATATTATTATAATTTGTATATCTCTTGTGCATATGTTTTGTATATATCTCTTATGTGTATTATCGTTATTGAATTTAAGTTGACATATAACGTGCAGATGAAAAATATTTACAAAAAAAAAAGTGCAAATAATGTATCCCATTGGTAAATTTGGGGTACATAATCGGTAACCTTATCCGAAATAGAGTTTGGCAGTGAATTACAGACAATCCAAGTGAGTAATGCTACAAGTTCATTTTGTATCCCTCCAAGGATGAAGTGGCTCTTAAAATCACTATTTGGCTTGTGATTAATCATTATTGACTTTTGATCAAATAATGATTTTAAAAGCCACCTCATTTTTTGAGGGACACAGGAAGGACTTCTAGAATTACAGACAATCCAAATAGCCCCACATAGAGGGGGCCTTGGGCATGCCTGTGTTTGAAAAAATTTCTCCGTCTTAAAATATATGATTCTCAATGTATTTTTAATATGATTAACGGTGCGTGTAATTTTAAACTCATCCAATTAAAAATGCATTTAGTAGTTTATTAAAGGACATGCATTTTTAATATATGTAAAAATTACATGATCTAAGGACATATATTATTAAGTTAATAGAGTTTCACTAATTCAGTTTGGAGGAAAACTTTGTTATTTGTATAAATTCTATGAGGATTTCTTATTTATAATATTGATTTTCAATTAAATTTTGTTTTTACCGTGCACAACAATGATAAATAATATAGAATCGAAAGGAAAGTTAAGATACAAATTTAAGATGGTTCGGCAATGTGCCTGCATACACAGAAAGTGCAGCTATATTTTGCTATTAATCATTTAAGGTTACATCATAACACATATATATATATAGGAAAACCTTAAACCCTAATTGTACGAACATATTTGAAAATTCACAAAATACCCTGTACTGTAGTGCAAGGGCCTTGCCCCCGCACCCTACAACCTAGTCATTCCCCTTGCAAACCTAATTACACAAATGGGCCAGTAGACTCCTATTCCGTTTACTTGACCAACCACTGATATTCTAATATGAACCACTAGTTCCAACAAATTTAATAATTAAATTTCAAATAAAAAAGTGTACAAAAAAATATATATACAAATAATATTATCCTTTCTAAAAAATTAGGCCACACATCTCTAAAACCTTACCGTGAAAAACACCATATTACAGCTCTCTTCAATAAATTCCAAAGAGCTAGTCTCTCTCTTTCCCTAGCTAGTAAGATAATTTCCATCTTAGTTAGTGTCTTCACCTCCCCTAGTGAATGCCTAGTACTGGACGTCAGAGTGCCTTTTCAATTCATCTTTCTTCTTTCCTCGCCCTTCCATCGTTTCTCCTTTTCTGCCCTTTTCTTTTTTTTTTTTTTTTTTTTTTCTCCTATTTTATGTTCAACTTGGAAGCCGGATCTACAATGCCTCCCTTCCCCCACCGCCCACGCGCCACCCTACCACCGTGACCAAACTCCATTGCGTCCGACAATATACCCTCTGGTTTGGCTTGCGTGCACCACACCAGCCTAGCGCACATGTGCTGCACACGCCAGCAACGTTGCTCCTCCTTTTTGGTTTGGTTCACATGTCAAATCCATGGCTTCTCCTGTCTTCCTTCTCTGGATTTCCATAAATGATATGGTGTGTATATAGTTTATGGTTTGTGAATGTACGTTTTAAATGAAAGGTATCAAAGAGTTTTGAAAAAAGAAAAAAAGTCTCACATGGAAAAAAAAAAAACAAAAGAAAACAACTTCGCATTTACAAGGCCTAACACACATCAAAAAATTGCTTTATAGTAGTCCTTGAATGTATCTACTTAAGTGAATACTCTACTATAATGTGAAGCGCTTGGGTGTGCCTGCATGGCAGTGGGCTATATATAGCGCGCTTTTGTAGCGCCTTGAGTGCGCATTTGGCACTTAACATAGTAATTAGATCATGGCCATTCATTTTTGAATAGTCAAGATCATTCGATCTGGTGGTTTAATCTAGACCATATATAGGGTGCTTTGAACTGTACAAGGGCATAGACTCGAGCAATATTGTTAGAAGAATGCTAGATTTATAAACAAATTTTACAAAATATGATTAAAAATAAGATAAATTGAAAATGAGCAATTTTTCATATTGTTAAAACAATAGCAAATGTTAGTTGGCATTAATAAATGTATTCATTTTCTTTTCACTTCTTTTTTTTTTTTTATGTAAAACTCTTTTTACCGTCTTTCATGAAGGTAAAAAAATTCCAAATAAAACTATACATATATATTTATAATAATTTTGGCAAAAAAAAAAAAAAAGTTTCACACGACTCACGAGACAGTAATAGCTATCCTTGAGAGACAATGAAGCTTACTCTGAATCTTAATTTAACAACACGTGTTTGCGAAGACCCAAAAACACAATATTCGATCGTATAGCAATCTTCCCTTACAAGAATCCTAGAATAAAGGTTTTAAGCGTGCACTTTCCGTGCAAAAGCTAGAGCATCAAATTTAGTCTTTATTTGATTTATACTTGTAGCGCCTGACTTTATTAGTTCATGAAGCAAAGTATATTCAAAAACTAAGCATAAAAAGATTCGTTTCTACTCTCACTTGACAGATTGCGCGCTGTCTAAGAAACACAGCATTAATCTCACAAAGACACTGTGAAAGTGACACAAAGAGAGAAATCAGAGAGATGGGGAGGGAGTTGGAGATTGAGAAAGATGAAGAGGCGGTCAGTTTGGCGACCTTTCAACAGCCAAAGATGCCTTACCAGGCTGACTTTATTAGTTCATGAAGCAAAGTACATTCAAAAACTAAGCATATATAAAAAGATTCGTTTCTACTCTCACTTGACAGATCGCGCGCTGTCTAAGAAACACGTACAGCATTAATCTCACAAAGACACTGTGAAAGAGAAGAAGAGAGAGAAATCAGAGAGATGGGGAGGGAGTTGGAGATTGAGAAAGATGAAGAGGCGGTCAGTTTGGCGACCTTTCAACAGCCGAAGATGCCTTACCAGGCTGTCTTGAAGGGAAACTGGCTGGGCATGGCGAAGTTCTACGAGAAATATCCCAGCCACCTCTTTGATTATCTGACGGTGGACAGGGACACTGCATTTCATATCGCAGCATATAGTGAATTCACAGAACTGCTTACACGTCTACTTAGTCTCGTACCGAACGACAGGGTATTCGAAACCTTGTCGAAGAAGAACATTCACGGTAACACTATTCTTCACGAGGTAGCCGCCACCGACAAAGTTGAATCAGCAAAGATCTTGATTCGTAAACTCCATGGGATTTATGGGCTTGACAAAGTCAGTGGAAACAATATGGCCCATCTCAGAGAGCTGCTCGAGTGTCGCAACCAACTTGGGGAAACCCCGCTGTATAGGGCTGTTGCCCTTGGCCATTTCAAAATGGCCAAATTTTTGGCTGCATATGTCGAGGATAATATACGTGATCACTTCCACAGGAATGACAACATGTCCATTCTCCATATTGCTGTCATCGGCCAACACTTCGGTCTCTCTCTCGATCTCTCTCTTAATTACTTGATATTATTAGCTAAAATATAACTAATATAAAACTTTAAAGTTTAACCTAATCTACTTTGTTGTGCTTAATGTCAAATAGAACATGCTTAGCCATCCCTTATCTTTTCGATGCAGAAACCGCCGCTTGGTTACTAAGAAAGGACAAGGCACTTGGACCAAAAAAGGGAGCATATGACACGACATGTCTTCACCTGCTAGCGAAAATGCCATCTGCTTTCAGGAGTTCATGTCGCATGGGAAAAATGGAGACTCTGCTTTATAAGTGTATGTGTCCACAACGAGATCTATCATCGATCACATTATAATTGTGTGCGTGTTAAATTATTATTTGTTTTAAAATTTTAATTTAATAAAAAAATTAATAATTTAATCAATATTTTATCAGTATAATTTCATTAATTATTATATATATAAGCTTTAACTCCCCAACATAATAACATGATTAACTTAATTAAACACTACAGGGCTTCCTTCCCATTATCATTATGACGACGACAACGATGATGACGATGAAACTGATCTAACACTATCAAGTCAACTTATGGAAGATTTGGAGAACGGCCAAGGTAGCAGTAACCTTGGCCAATCAAAAAAAAATCAATCTGGTAATATAAGGGATTCATTTCTAACATTCACTCGTCATATTTTCTGTTATGCAATGGCCCACTCTTTACGTTATATTGTCACTTATCTAAAAATTGATTGGAAATTATCAATTTAATTATTTAACTAATATTATAACACTTCTACATATGCATGCTGAAACTTCTCTTTAAAAAGTGAGACCCAATAGTTAAAATATTTAACTAAAATAAAGAATAAATTGTAAAGTCATGATTCAAATTAAAGATTATGTTCTCATCGGCACTTATTTTAAAACCTTAAGTGGAAAGAAAATAGTGAATTAAATCATTTGATTAATATTCTAACAATTTAGAACCTAGGATTGTACACATAACTCTTCTTAATTAGCGTGACTATACTGAAAAATGACTCAAAAAAAATGGAACCACTAAGTGCTAACGGATGCACATGCGGAATGGATTACCATTCCATAGGGTTTAGTTTTTTAATGTTTATTTACCTTGATTTATATAATTATAACTTCCCCTCATCACTTATTCTTATATATATTCCTCATTTGTGTACTATTAGAAATATCATCTAACCATGTAATTTACACAAAACTGCAGCAATTTCAAGATTACATTGTGCTATATGGAGGCGCCTAGCTAAAGGTTCGACCTCATGATTTTCCTCCTTTCCAATCACTAAATATGATGTTGCTCAACATAATATTTTTTCTAAATATATATAAAGAGAAACGATTTACAAGTTAGGTCGAATTGAAGTTGTTATATATATATCTCACACACACACATGCATGATATACAATGGACAGAATGGCCGAGTATCGACAGAATTTGGAAGATGAAGAGAACGCATGCATCAGCTCTAAATCTGACCAAAATGCTAGTGAAAATGGACACTACGTGGGCAGACAGTTTTAAAGCACAAGAAAAGACGATTTTCTTGGGGAGAGCAGACTCAGCTCTTTGGCCGGCGATGATGTTGTTGGCGGGGTAGAAGAAGGCAAAGGAGGCGAAGGATCAGAAAAAGGGGAGCAATCATCCATTAAAGGAGGAGGGGAGGAAGAACGATGTGAGAGAAATCGGGAACCTTACACCCCATTGCTTATTGCGGCAAGCAAAGGAATACAAGAAATATTTGATGAGATACTTGAAGTGCATCCTCAAGCAATTGAGCACGTTAGTCAGGATGAGGAAAACATATTGCATGTGGCCATTCGCCACCGTCAAAGGGAAATCTTTCGTCGTGTAAAGAATATGAAAATAATAATGGACCGTAGGTTGGTTTCAAGGATCGATAAGAGAGGCTACACTATTTTGCATCACGTCGCAGACATGAAGGACTATGATGGAGGAACCAGAGCTGGTCCTGCACTCCAATTGCAGGAGGAGTTGAAATGGCTTAAGGTAATTAATTATTAAATTCATCATTCTTTTTTCTTTTTAATGTATGAGATAACTAATAATTTATTATGATATATCTAAGATGATATCGTATTTTGTTTTTTAACGCATGCATGGCAAAATTTCATATTCTTATACATTGTGACCACGCATGCAGCGTGTGCAAAAGATAATTCCCAATCAGTATGTCATTCATCGCAACAATGACAATAAGACTGCAGATGAGCTCTTCAAATTGAATCACGCTGACCTTCTCAAGAGGGCCCAAAGGTGGACAAAGGAGACCTCGCAGTCGTGCTCTGCGGTCTCCGTTCTCGTTGCCACTGTTGTTTTTGCTGCTGCCTACACTGTCCCGGGAGGCAACGATGACAGTGGCCAACCACATTTCCTTAACAGTCCATTCTTCTTGTTCTTCACCGTCATGGACGTGGTCTCCCTTGCGAGCTCCTTGACTTCCGTCGTAACGTTCCTCTCGATTCTCTCATCTCCTTTTGAGCTTGAAGATTTCCACAGATCTCTCCCTTCGAAGCTGATGATCGGCTTCTCCTTACTCTTCTTCTCTGTGACAGCCACCATGCTTTCTTTCACGGCGACTATTCTGCTCATCATTCGCCTGGAGAAGAGAAGATGGACTTCGAGTCTGATTTACACTGCTGCATTCCTTCCCGTAGCTGTGTTTGCGCTTATGCAGTTCCCCTTGTACATTGCATTCACCAGAGGTGTGCATTCCCTTTTGAAGAAAATATTGAAGAGGGTTCCTATCCTGAAACTCCTTCCTCGTTTCTTCAAGGGCTGAAAGGGCATGATTTATTGAGATTTGATCTGAGAGTTTCGTGTAACTCACACGTTAGCCAGCAAGAAGCAATAACTACTTTCATGATTTTTTTTTTTTTTTTTTTTGGAGGGTGAGGTTGTGATTTTGTTACATAATGGTGTACCTTTAGTTCTCATCATCAAAAAGAAAATGTAACAGATGCGTTATCATCACATTTTGTATGAGCTTGCATGCTTAATATGTGATGCAGCGTAGGATTGTAGTGAATAAGAAAACAGCCAGTTGAAGGGGTAAATATTTTTAAGATTGTGAGACTATCACAAAAATCAAAGAAATCTTCTTAAACAATAGAGACTATCTATGCTTTAAGGAAAACAATGAAGAGACTCAAACTCTGAGTAATCTCTATTGATAAACAAAACAAACAATGAGAACTGAATTGTTAAAGGCTATAAGCATCTATTTATAGCCCAAGACTCCTAATTCTAAAATAACAATGAAATAAAATTAATTTAGAAGTCTACGAAAGACAACTAAACCAAATAAAATACTAACAAAGAAACCTAATTCAAATAAAGGCTAAAAGATAAGATAGAATAAATGACTAACAAAGAAACTTAATAAAAGACTAAAAGATAAGATAAGATAAGCCGTTCTAAACTATATCTGCATCATTCTCCCCAGGTTGGACAGAATTCGACCTCGAATTCGGATCGTCATTCGGTGAATCACTGGTGAATGGTACAAGGTGTTTGACATTGAAAACGTCAGATGTCTTGATATGACTAGGTAGGTTCAACCGATAGGCATTTGAATTGATCTTCTCTATAATCTCTACCGGACCAATCTTGCGGGCAGCCAACTTGTTATACTCGCCAACAAAAAACTATCTTTAGTTAACCCAACCTATACAAAATCCCCTTCCTCGAACTCAATGGCACGGCACTTTTTATCCGCATCCTCCTTATACTTTGCTGTAGATTGCTGTAAATTCTGAATGGTGAACTTGTGACCTGCGTGTATCTGAGCTATTAAGTCCTCAGCTGTAGCATGCGGTCGCTTCAAATCAGGAAGAGGTTCCAAATCCAGTGGGGCACGAGGATTACTCCCATAAATGATGGTAAATGGGCTATGGCCAGTGCTCCTGTTAGTGGAACGGTTGTAGGCGAACTTGGCTTGGAACAATTTTTGATCCCATGATTTGATATTCTCCCCCACCAAGCTTCGACGTAGGGCTCCCAATGATCGGTTAACGACCTCTGTTTGTCCGTCCATCTGTGGATGATATGCACTGCTGAAATCAAGCTTAGTATGGGATAATCTCCACAAACAGCGCCAGAAGTGGCTAAGAAACCTTGTGTCGCGGTCGGATACGATAGACAATGGCAGGCCATGGAGGCGGTAGATCTCTCTGAAATACAATTGGACGACATTCACCGCATCGGCGGTCTTCTTGCACGTAATGAAATGCACCATTTTTGAAAATCTATCAACAACGACAAAGATTGAATCATTACCTTTTTGGGTTTTAGGTAAGCCTAGCACGAAGTCCATGCTCACGTTGGTCCATGGCCCTTCCGAAATAGGAAGGGGCATATATAACCCGGCATTAGTAGCCGACCCCTTGGACACTTGACATATTCTGCAGCTCTTCACAAATTTGTCTACTTCTTTCCGCATACTTGGCCAATAGAACTGGTCCGCCACCAGTTGTAATGTTTTATCCATTCCCATATGACCTTCATAATGGCGCTCCTGGATGATTTTCAACCTTAGACTACCTTTAGGAATGCATAATTGGGTACCTTTAAATAGGAACCCATTACACAAATTGAAGTCTCTTCGCTCGCCCGATGACACCTCCTCAATAATAGGACCAAAAAATGGGTGACTAGACAAATAATTTTTTAATAATTCAAAACCGAGTACCTCTGTTTTCATGGTGACTAATAGTGATGATTTCCGGCTGAGGGCATCTGCCACTTTGTTCAATGCTCCGAACTTGTGCTTGATTGTGAAGTTGAATTGTTGGACAAGCCATTTAGCATGCCGAGATGACAGTTTATCTTGACTGCTGAGGTGTTTAAGTGCTTCATGGTCCGAGTACAAAATGACGTTGTTGTAGGCGAGGTATGAGCTCCAATGTTTCAATGCTTGTACTAATGCGTAGAACTCAATATTATAAGTGCTATAATTGAGTTGGGGGCACTTTAACTTCTCACTGAAATAGGCCACCGGTTTGCCTTTTTGGCTGAGTACTGCTCCAATGCCTACTTTTGATGCATAACAATGCAACTCAAAAGGTATGTCAAAATCTGGAAGGACTAGTAAGGGAGCGGTGGTCAATTTGACCTTGATCAACTCGAAGGCGGTGGTGGCTGCTTCACTCCACGAGAATCTACCCGCCTTCATGCAATCCATAATCGGTGCTAATATGGTACTAAAGTTGTAAATAAAGCGCCGATAAAAAGATACTAACCTATGAAAACTGCGGACCTCATGTAGTGTAGTGGGGAGAGGCCAATCCCGAACTGCTGCTATCTTTGACTCATCCACCGCTAACCCGTCCTTGGACACCACATACCCAAGAAAAAGAAAGGATTCCGTCATGAAATTGCATTTTGCCGGGGCTGCGTAAAATTTCTCCTTGCGCAAGACACTTAGTACCTAACATATATATTGAAGGTGCTCCTCAATGGTAGAGCTATATATGAGGATATCGTCGAAGTAGACGACTATAAACTTTCCAATGAATGGGCGGAATGCCTGATTCATAACTCTCATAAAGGTACTAGGGGCATTAGATAAGCCAAACGGCATTACTAACCATTCGTAGAGTCCTTCATGTGTCTTGAACACGGTCTTCCATTCGTCACCAACCCGTACCCAAATTTGATGGTACCCACTCTTCAAGTCTAACTTTGTAAATATTGTTGCCCCATTCAATTGATCTAGTAAGTCATCTAATCTAAGAATAGGAAATCTATACCTTACTGTGATCTTATTGATGGCGCGGCTATCGACACACATTCTCCATGATCCATCTTTCTTAGGTGTAAGCAAAGCTAGAACTGCACATGGGCTCAAGCTTTCCCGGATATGTCCCTTGGTTAATAACCCTTCCACTTGTCGGCGTAGCTCTTCATGCTCCTTGGGACTCATGAGGTAGTGCGGTCGGTTGGGGAGATT
>NC_081542.1:48803387-48909066 GCF_901000735.1 Corylus avellana | reverse complement strand
TTTTATAATTATAATTATGAAAATATTTATACATATAACATAATCACTTGATCATTAAATCACAATTTTTTTTAAAAATAATTAAATCATAATTTGAGTATTAATATATTATCACTATAATTTATATGATTATATCATATAATCACTTGATCATTAAATCACAATTTTTTTTTAAAAATAATTAAATCACAATTTGAGTATTAATATATTATCACTATAATTTATATGATTATATCACATGAGATTGATTATTAAATCATTTGATTATATAATAACAAATTATACATATATATAATATGACATAACTCATAAGTATACCAATTCATACTAATACAACAATTAAATATCTAGAGACTTATTTCCAATGTATATTATAAACCTATAAGTCTATATAAGTCTACATATGTATATAAATAATATAAATGTATAATATCAATAGTTAATCATATGATTTAATGACAATTCAAATACTTTATTCAAGACTTCAAGTGAATCATATTATTAATGTACAATGATGATATGATTCGTATAATATCAAATTAAGTAATTGACATTGGATTAAACAATGACCAATTTGTTACTTATAAACACAATTTAAGTATTAATGTATTATCATTATAATTTTAGTAATTTATATATTATCACTATAATTGATATGATTATATCACATGATGAATTGATCATTAAATCATATGATTATATAATAATAAATAATACATATATAATATGACATAACTCATAAGTCATAAGTCTACAAGTTAATCATATGATTCATGTACAATGATAATCACAATTGATTCAATTGAATTAAACAATATGTTACTTATAACTACAAGTCTACAATTTAATTAAAGCATTATTAGATACTTTAGGAATTTAAGATTTAGGAGTTTGAACATTACCATTTACCATTAGATATTGAGTTCAATTCAAAGAAAAAAGATTATAAGTAAATATGATAAGAATTTAAATAATTAATCATATGAATCATATGATAATTTAATGAGACCATATGATTATATAATATCAAATTAAGTAATTGACATTAGATTCAACAATGTGTTACTTATAATCACAATTGAAGTATTAATGTATTTTTTGAACATTTTTTAGAAAAAGAAATTTAACCATTTTTTGAAAGAAAAAAAAAAGAAAATTAACAATTTTGAACAATTTTGAATTATATATATATATATAATTGCTTATAGTTATATTATATGCATATTGAATAATATAAATGTATAAGATAAATACTTAACTATATGATCCAATTACAATTCCAATACTTAATCAATTATTCATGTACAAATGACAATGTGATTCATATAATATCAAATTAAGTAATTGACATTGGATTAAACAATGTGTTACTTATAACTACAATTGAAGTATTTTTGTTTGTTTGTAAGTTTATAAGATCAACACTTAATCATATGATCCAATGACAATTCAAATATTTAATCATAATATTTATATACAATGACAATGTGATTCATAAAATGTCAAATTAAGCAATTAGCATTAGATTCAACAATTACTTATAACAACAATTTAAGTATTAATATATTTTTCATTTTTTTGAACACTATTTTGACAATTTTTAAACCATTTTATGAAAAAAGAAATTGAACCATTTTTTGAACAAATTTTTTTAACAATTTTTTGACCAATTTTTTGAACCATTTGTTGAACAATTTTTTAAAATTGAACAAGCCAAAACTACGTCGTTTTAATACCCATATATATTCATCTCTTCCTAACCTTAAACTAAACCTAATCAATCTCATTCCTAGAGGTTTGTTAGTAACGAAGATTATTATTTTTTGAATTGTCATAGTATTTTAATTACAATACAATTATATTAAGCACTTTTTGATATGTGTACATGCTTGTGCCTTAATATTATTATGTTTAATATTATAACTTTTCTTCTTTTGATGTCCACAGGATTTGCTAGAGGACCAAATGAGAAGATTGATGAAGTTTTAATGTTTTATTTGACTATTTGTATCATTTAATGTTTTATTTGAACTTATTTTATATGCTTTGTGTTGAACTTTTTTTTTTTTTTTTTTTTTTTTTATATGTTGTGATAGTTATCTGAATTCTGAACTTTTTTTTGTAAGTTGTGTTGAATTTTTTTTTTCCTAAAAAACAAAAGTTAACGAGTTATGATTTAATATTTAAGGAAATTTTTTTTTTAAGTACAAGTAAATGTAAATTTTGGGTCAAATATTTTTGATTTTTCAATATGGGCTCTTTTTATAGCAATTGGGCCCAAGAAGATATTAAAAATACAAGAAAAAAAAATGAGTGTAAAAAAAAGCCCAAAATGCCAAAAAAAAAGCACAATTTTAAAAAAGCGGTTAGCGGGCGGTTATCTATTTCACTAACCGCTAACCGGCCACTAACCGCTAACCGCTAGGCGGTTAGCGGTTGCGGTTAGTGAAATTTACTAACCGCTAGGGCGGTTACGGTTAGCGGTTATTGCCACTAATCGCTAACCGTAACCGCCTTTGCACCCCCCACAAGATCTTTATGAGAAATTGAGGCGTACCGGTACCGCGTACGTATAGATCTAGTCGTTACACAAAAAAGCAAAAACGGAAGAAATGGTTGTATGTGTGAAAGAGAGAAATTAAGCCGGCCGGTCCATGCACATCAACATCATTTTACACGTACGTACATGCGAAGACCCAAAATAAGATTCCAAAAAGTCTGGCTTCATGTTTTAAGGTTTAAATCATACAATTTCCGAGCAAAATAGCATCTAATTAATTTAGTCTTGAAAACTTTCCACCCTTTTGACCGATTACACATCTTGAGAGTGAGAGAGGAAGAGAGAATTTTCCTTCCTCTTGACCTGTAACAGTCCATAAAACACGGTATTGTCAGAGAGAAAGAGAGAGATGGCCAGTGAATACTTGAGTACCTTTTCAGGTTTGAAGAAGCCTTATCAGGCAGCTTTGAATGGAGACTGGGAGGCCATGAAGAGCTTCTACGACAAACACCCTGAGCATGTCGTTCGGCCTCTGACGATCGACGGACTCACTGCGCTTCATATTGCAGGATATAATAGTGAAGGAACAGAACTGCTTCAGCATTTGCTTGGTCTCCTACTACCATCCGAGATATCTCTTGCCATATCTAAGAAGAGCGATCACCATAACAATGTTTTTCACGAGGTTGCCTCCACCAACAATGTTGCATCCGCGGAACTCTTGATCACTAAACTCTCTGGAAAAAATTTGCCCGAGCTGAACAAGATACTCGAGGATCGTAATCAACTTGGAGAAACCCCGCTGTTTAGAGCAGCTGCCCTTGGTCAGACAAAAATGGCCAAATTTTTGGCTGAATTAGTTAATGGGGATATAGGTCCCCACTTCCATAGACATGACAGCATGTCCATTCTCCATGCTGCTGTGTTAGGCCAACACTTTGGTCTCTCTCTCTCTTGCTTTCTCTCATGCAAACATATAACTTCAAAATTAACGGCATGTTTTTTTAATTATGGTCTTTATGATTTTTTGCAGAAACCGCCATTTGGTTACTAGGAAAGGACAAGACACTCGGAACAAGAAAGGAAATCAATGGCATGACATGTCTTCACCTGCTAGCGAAAATGCCTTCTGCTTTCAGGAGTTCATGCAACATGGGAAAAGTAAAGAGACTTCTCTATTATTGTATGTCTCTACAACTCTTATCTTATGTTATGTGCGCGCCTTTCACAACAGCATTAATTACATGCATTTGTGTTTGGATTCATTTACTTTAAACAAAGCGTTCATGTTATGCTTTAAACACCCTATAAAAATGTAATTAGTAATTTAAAAACATTCTTAGTGCAGGCCTTCCTGCCCATCTGGATGATGACGATGATGATGTTGAAAATAGTAATGAAGTTCAAAAAACATCAAGTCAAATGGAACATTTGGAGAGAGGCAGCCAGGATACCAGTAGCCTCCGCCAATCAAACAAACATCCACCAGGTAATGTTATAAATACATGCAAACATCTTACAAAAGCTAAAATTAAAGAACAATATCTTTAATTTTAATTTAATATGATTAATTTAAAGGTTATTAGATCTGCTCACGTCAATTTTATAAGATATTTATGAAATATTTGTATGGTATTACTCTTCCTCATTTGTATTCTGGCAGAAATATTTTTGTAATGATCATGTAATTTTACATAATTTTTGCAACAATTTCAAGAATATACTATGCTATGTGGAGGGGCCTAGCAAAAGGTATACGACCTCATTTTTCTTATATGTATATATATTTAATGAACGAGGCGCATGAGTCTTTCACGCACTGTTCATCTATTTTTTTAACTTTTCTAGCTCCACTACAACACCAATAACTTGTAGATATTAATGCTATCTTAGGGTGACAAATGAGTAAGAGAACTCAAATTCGTTCCAAAGTCAAGTGAGTCGGTGGACTCCCTGTGGGGCGATTACCCCCACTCCAAGGTTAACATGCACTTTCTTTTTCATACAAAAGTGGATCTCAAAATTATAGTTTAGAGGTGACCCATGATACTTTTCTTTCTCGTATAAGAGACGCCTTGGATTTAACCTATGAAAGGGAATGATTTGGTTGATCATACATAACTAAGTTACTATTGCAATTTAATAGGAAAAAAAAGGTAAGAACGGTACGAATTAAATATATATAGAACAATAATAGCTAATCTTTACATATTTCATCAATAGCCGGCCATTCAATCATTTATATTAAAGAAATGTTTGCTTTCATTCTCTAGTATATCTCTTGTTCATCTCCATGCATGCACAAATTTAATGGTAAATTTGCTAAAAAAATGAATAAAAAAAATGTAGAAGAGAATAACATCAAACACATTTATGAATATAAATATATATAAATGTTTAGATTCATTGATTTTCATAACTCTATATGTAGAAGAAAATACAAATCATTGTGGCTGAAGTAGCTGCTGTGGTTGAGAAAATAACTACGTCTCTCTCATAAACGTGTGTATATATATATATATATATATATGACAGAATGGCCGGCTATCGATGAAATATGGAAGGCGAAGAGAAAGCATGAATCAGCTCTTGAACTCACCAAGTTGCTAGCGAAGATGGATACTACATGGGCAAACAGTTTAAAAGTAAAAGACAGGCCCATTTCCTTGGGGAAAGGATCAGACTCTTTGGACGAGGAATCCAACTCCACAGAAGGAGGCGCCAATAAAGGAGGAGGAGGAGGAGGAGATCAAACACTTGACACCCCATTGCTTATTGCGGCGAGCGAAGGAATAGTAGAAATATTTGACGAGATACTTGATGCGCATCCTCAAGCAATTGAGCACATTAGTAAGGACGAGGTAACTATAGTTGTTGCGGCCATTTGCCACCGTCAAAGAGAAATCTTCCGCCGTCTAAAGATGATGAAGGGGGTAATGGAACATCGGTTGTTTTCATTGATTGATAAGCGAGGCTACACCATATTGCATCACGCTGCAGACATGAAGAACTATAATGGAGGGACTCGCGCTGGTCCTGCACTCCAATTGCAGGAGGAGTTGCAATGGTTCGAGGTAATTAAGCTCCCTCTTACATGTTTACTTTCTCTTAGGCTCCGTTTAAACAGGTGATGACATTTGCCTCTTCCATCTGCCACCTATTTTAAGTTACCAAATCCATTAATATACATAACATTTTTTTTTTTTTTTTACTTGAACTACATAAATTACTTTTAAAAATTGTTTATAAAAAATTGTAGGGTTGACTAGTCCGACGAACCACCCCCACACCGGTAAAGAGGTGGCCAAACCTCCACCTCAAAATTAAGGGGTGGCTTGTTCATCTTTCTACTTTTCTTTTTTCTTTTTTATGGTTTTTTTTTTATATTTTTTAAGAATAATTTAGAGTTTAATAGCCTTAACTACAAATGTGATGGGATGTACTACGTAGCATTACTCTATTTGTTTCTTCTGAACATATAACATTTCCCAGCGGTTTGTACAATGTTGAGGGAACTCATTAATCTTATACAATGTCCCCACGCAGCGTGTGCGAAAGATAGTTCCCTCCCATTATGTCATGCACCGCAACAATGCCGGAAAGACTGCAGACGAGCTCTTCAAAGAGCAACATGCCAAGCTTCTCGAGAAGGCGGAAAGGTGGATAAAGGAGACCTCTCATTCGTGCTCTGCGATCGCAATCCTTGTCGCCACTGTTGTTTTCACGGCTGCTTTGACCGTCCCAGGAGGTAACGATCAGCAGGGTCATCCAGTTTTCCTTAATTCTCCCTTCTTCTTGTTCTTCACCATCATGGACGTTGTCTCCCTTGCGGGCTCCTTGACTTACGTTGTAATGTTCCTCTCCATCCTCACGTCTCCATTTAAGCAAGAAAATTTCCTCGAATCTCTCCCTCGGAAGCTCATGATTGGTTTCACCTTACTCTTCCTCTCCATGACAACCACCATGCTTTCTTTCACGGCCACCATTTTTCTCATCAATCATTTCGAAAAGAAAGCTTTGACTGTCACTCTCATTAATATTGCTGTATTGCTTCCCGTCTCCATCTTTGTGCTTATGCAATTCCCCTTGTATGTTGCACTCTCCAGTAATATGCATTCCCTTTCCAAGAAAATTATGAAGAAGGCTCTTCGCAGGACTTCCATTCCTTTTTTTTAAAGGCTGGTAACCACAAGACATGTATGTTAAGATACGATTAGTGAGAGAGTTTTGTGTTACCCACAGGTCAGCCTGCCTGCAATTGAAGCAATAACTTTTTTCGTGATATTGGAAATTTGGACATGGGTTTAACATTTTTTTTTTTTTTCAATTTTGGATTTTATTAAATAATTGTGTATTTTTAGCTCCCATTATGAACTACTTCACATCAACGTATTTACTTTGAGTAAAACTATTGGGGAATCCATATTGATTGCATCTCTGGCTTTCTTGCTTACCTTCAACCAATTAAGACTAAATATTCACAAGTCTCCTCGAGATTAAATTTTACTTAGGTAGAGCTGTGGGGCTTCGACGCCTGTGCACGCATTAAGCTTCTTTTTATTTTTTTTATTTTTTATTTTAAGGTGCACGCATTAAACTTGGCAACTTGCAAAGTCATGGAATGAGAGTGAAAGACTAGAAAAAATAAAATAAAAAAATAAAAGAGAGAGAGAGAGACGTTGAGAGAGATAGAACAAAAATATGAATATGTTTTAATTTTTAACTGTTCACTTTTTAAAATAATGAGTTAAAAAATCGGTTTAGTCTTTAAAAAAAAGAGTTCACACCACATGTCGCGATTTGAAGGCACTTCAAAGAAGGTTTTGGCTATTATATATGATATATGATTTGATTTGTATTATTTGTTTCCTTATTTAATTTGGGCATTGATAATACTTAACTTATAAAATAATTTATATATGGAAAACTCTTGAAATATAATTAAATGCCATTAACTATGCTAATTTAATGACTGATTTTTTAAGTAAAAACTAGTTCACTCTTAAAAAATCGGTTCACAAATTATGCCTTAAAAAATTGATTCAGCATTAAAATAAAAAGGGTTCATGCCACATGTCGCAATATTAAAGCACTTTTAGAGTGATTCGGTTAATATATATATATATATATATATATATATATATATATATATGACTCTTTTTACCGTCTTTCATGAAGATAAAAAAATTCCAAATAAAACTATACATATATGTTTATAATAATTTTGACAAAAAAAAAAAAAAAAAAAAAAGTTTCACACGACTCACGAGACAGTAATAGCTATCCTTGAGAGAGAAAGAAGCTTATTCTGAATCTTAATTTAACAACACGTGTATTGTGAAGACCCAAAAACACTATATTCGTAGCAATCTTCCCTTACAAAAATCCTAGAACAAAGGTTTTAAGCGTGCATTTTCCGTGCAAAAGCTAGAGCATCAAATTTAGTCTTTATTTAATTTATACTTGTAGCGCCTGACTTTATTAGTTGATGAAGCAAAGTATATTCAAAAACTAAACATAAAAAGATTCGTTTCTACTCTCACTTGACAGATCGCGCGCTGTCTAAGAAACACAGCATTAATCTCACAAAGACACTGTGAAAGTGACACAAAGAGAGAAATCAGAGAGATGGGGAGGGAGTTGGAGATTGAGAAAGATGAAGAGGCGGTCAGTTTGGCGACCTTTCAACAGCCAAAGATGCCTTACCAGGCTGACTTTATTAGTTCATGAAGCAAAGTATATTCAAAAACTAAGCATATATAAAAAGATTCGTTTCTAGTACTCTCACTTGACAGATCGCGCGCTGTCTAAGAAACACGTACAGCATTAATCTCACAAAGACACTGTGAAAGAGAAGAAGAGAGAGAAATCAGAGAGATGGGGAGGGAGTTGGAGATTGAGAAAGATGAAGAGGCGGTCAGTTTGGCGACCTTTCAACAGCCGAAGATGCCTTACCAGGCTGTCTTGAAGGGAAACTGGCTGGGCATGGCGAAGTTCTACGAGAAATATCCCAGCCACCTCTTTGATTATCTGACGGTGGACAGGGACACTGCATTTCATATCGCAGCATATAGTGAATTCACAGAACTGCTTACACGTCTACTTAGTCTCGTACCGAACGACAGGGTATTCGAAACCTTGTCGAAGAAGAACATTCACGGTAACACTATTCTTCACGAGGTAGCCGCCACCGACAAAGTTGAATCAGCAAAGATCTTGATTCGTAAACTCCATGGGATTTATGGGCTTGACAAAGTCAGTGGAAACAATATGGCCCATCTCAGAGAGCTGCTCGAGTGTCGCAACCAACTTGGGGAAACCCCGCTGTATAGGGCTGTTGCCCTTGGCCATTTCAAAATGGCCAAATTTTTGGCTGCATATGTCGAGGAAAATATACGTGATCACTTCCACAGGAATGACAACATGTCCATTCTCCATATTGCTGTCATCGGCCAACACTTCGGTCTCTCTCTCGATCTCTCTCTTAATTACTTGATATTATTAGCTAAAATATAACTAATATAAAACTTTAAAGTTTAACCTAATCTACTTTGTTGTGCTTAATGTCAAATAGAACATGCTTAGCCATCCCTTATCTTTTCGATGCAGAAACCGCCGCTTGGTTACTAAGAAAGGACAAGGCACTTGGACCAAAAAAGGGAGCATATGACACGACATGTCTTCACCTGCTAGCGAAAATGCCATCTGCTTTCAGGAGTTCATGTCGCATGGGAAAAATGGAGACTCTGCTTTATAAGTGTATGTGTCCACAACGAGATCTATCATCGATCACATTATAATTGTGTGCGTGTTAAATTATTATTTGTTTTAAAATTTTAATTTAATAAAAAAATTAATAATTTAATCAATATTTTATCAGTATAATTTCATTAATTATTATATATATAAGCTTTAACTCCCCAACATAATAACATGATTAACTTAATTAAACACTACAGGGCTTCCTTCCCATTATCATTATGACGACGACAACGATGATGACGATGAAACTGATCTAACACTATCAAGTCAACTTATGGAAGATTTGGAGAACGGCCAAGGTAGCTGTAACCTTGGCCAATCAAAAAAAAATCAATCTGGTAATATAAGGGATTCGTTTCTAACATTCACTCGTCATATTTTCTGTTATGCAATGGCCCACTCTTTACGTTATATTGTCACTTATCTAAAAATTGATTGGAAATTATCAATTTAATTATTTAACTAATATTATAACACTTCTACATATGCATGCTGAAACTTCTCTTTAAAAAGTGAGACCCAATAGTTAAAATATTTAACTAAAATAAAGAATAAATTGTAAAGTCATGATTCAAATTAAAGATTATGTTTTCATCGGCACTTATTTTAAAACCTTAAGTGGAAAGAAAATAGTGAGTTAAATCATTTGATTAATATTCTAACAATTTAGAACCCACATAACTCTTCTTAATTAGCGTGACTATACTGAAAAATGACTCAAAAAAATGGAACCACTAAGTGCTAACGGATGCACATGCGGAATGGATTACCATTCCATAGGGTTTAGTTTTTTAATGTTTATTTACCTTGATTTATATAATTATAGCTTCCCCTCATCACTTATTCTTATATATATTCCTCATTTGTGTACTATTAGAAATATCATCTAACCATGTAATTTACACAAAACTGCAGCAATTTCAAGATTACAGTGTGCTATATGGAGGCGCCTAGCTAAAGGTTCGACCTCATGATTTTCCTCCTTTCCAATCACTAAATATGATGTTGCTCAACATAATATTTTTTCTAAATATATATAAAGAGAAACGATTTACAAGTTAGGTCGAATTGAAGTTGTTATATATATATCTCACACACACACATGCATGATATACAATGGACAGAATGGCCGAGTATCGACAGAATTTGGAAGATGAAGAGAACGCATGCATCAGCTCTAAATCTGACCAAAATGCTAGTGAAAATGGATACTACGTGGGCAGACAATTTTAAAGCACAAGAAAAGACGATTTTCTTGGGGAGAGCAGACTCTTTGGCCAGCGATGATGTTGTTGGCGGGGTAGAAGAAGGCAAAGGAGGCGAAGGATCAGAAAAAGGGGAGCAATCATCCATCAAAGGAGGAGGGGAGGAAGAACGATGTGAGAGAAATCGGGAACCTTACACCCCATTGCTTATTGCGGCAAGCAAAGGAATACAAGAAATATTTGATGAGATACTTGAAGTGCATCCTCAAGCAATTGAGCACGTTAGTCAGGATGAGGAAAACATATTGCATGTGGCCATTGGCCACCGTCAAAGGGAAATCTTTCGTCGTGTAAAGAATATGAAAATAATAATGGACCGTAGGTTGGTTTCAAGGATCGATAAGAGAGGCTACACTATTTTGCATCACGTCGCAGACATGAAGGACTATGATGGAGGAACCAGAGCTGGTCCTGCACTCCAATTGCAAGAGGAGTTGAAATGGCTTAAGGTAATTAATTATTAAATTCATCATTCTTTTTTCTTTTTAATGTATGAGATAACTAATAATTTATTATGATATATCTAAGATGATATCATATTTTGTTTTTTAACACATGCATGGCAAAATTTCATATTCTTATACATTGTGACCACGCATGCAGCGTGTGCAAAAGATAATTCCCGATCATTATGTCATTCACCGCAACAATGACAATAAGACTGCAGATGAGCTCTTCAAATTGAATCACGCTGACCTTCTCAAGAGGGCCCAAAGGTGGACAAAGGAGACCTCGCAGTCGTGCTCTGCGGTCTCCGTTCTCGTTGCCACTGTTGTTTTTGCGGCTGCCTACACTGTCCCGGGAGGCAACGATGACAGTGGCCAACCACATTTCCTTAACAGTCCATTCTTCTTGTTCTTCACCGTCATGGACGTGGTCTCCCTTGCGAGCTCCTTGACTTCCGTCGTAACGTTCCTCTTGATTCTCTCGTCTCCTTTTGAGCTTGAAGATTTCCACAGATCTCTCCCTTCGAAGCTGATGATCGGCTTCTCCTTACTCTTCTTCTCCGTGACAGCCACCATGCTTTCTTTCACGGCGACTATTCTGCTCATCATTCGCCTGGAGAAGAGAAGATGGACGTCGAGTCTGATTTACACTGCTGCATTCCTTCCCGTTGCTGTGTTTGCGCTTATGCAGTTCCCCTTGTACATTGCATTCACCAGAGGTGTGCATTCCCTTTTGAAGAAAATATTGAAGAGGGTTCCTATCCTGAAACTCCTTCCTCATTTCTTCAAGGGCTGAAAGGGCATGATTTATTGAGATTTGATCTGAGAGTTTCGTGTAACTCACAGGTTAGCCAGCAAGAAGCAATAACTACTTTCATGATTTTTTTTTTTTTTTGGAGTGAGGTTGTGATTTTGTTACATAATGGTGTACCTTTAGTTCTCATCATCAAAAAGAAAATGTAACAGATGCGTTATCATCACATTCTGTATGAGCTTGCATGCTTAATATGTGATGCAGCGTAGGATTGTGGTGAGCAAGAAAACAGCAAATTGAAGGGGTAAATATTTCTAAGATTGTGAGACTATCACAAGAATCATAGAAATCTTCTTAAACAATAGAGACTATCTATGCTTTAAGGAAAACAATGAAGAAACTCAAACTCTGAGTAATCTTTATTGATAAACAAAACAAACCATGAGAACTGAATTGTTAAAGGCTATAAGCATCTATTTATAGCCTAAGACTCCTAATTCTAAAATAACAATGAAATAAAATTAATTTAGAAGTTTATGAAAGACAACTAAACCAAATAAAAGACTAACAAATAAACCTAATTCAAATAAAGGCTGAAAGATAAGATAGAATAAACGACTAACAAAGAAACTTAATAAAAGACTAAAAGATAAGATAAGATAAGCCATTCTAAACTATATCTGCATCATTCTCCCCAGGTTGGATAGAATTCGACCTCGAATTCGGATCGTCATTCGGTGAATCACCGATGAATGGTACAAGGTGTTTGACATTGAAAACGTCAGATGTCTTGATATGACTAGGTAGGTTCAACCAATAGGCATTTGAATTGATCTTCTCTATAATCTCTACCGGACCAATCTTGCGGGCAGCCAACTTGTTATACTCGCCAACAAAAAACCTATCTTTAGTTAACACAGCCTACACAAAATCCCCTTCCTCGAACTCAATGGCACGGCACTTTTTATCCGCATCCTCCTTATACTTTGCGGTAGATTGCTGTAAATTCTGGATGGTGAACTTGTGACCTGCGTGTATCTGAGCTATTAAGTCCTCAGTTGTAGCATGCGGTCGCTTTAAATCGGGAAGAGGTACCAAATCCAGTGGGGCACGAGGATTACTCCCATAAATGATGGTAAATGGGCTAAGGCCAGTGCTCCGGTTAGTGGAACGGTTGTAGGCGAACTCGGCTTGGAACAATTTTTGATCCCATGATTTGATATTCTCCCCCACCAAGCTTCGAAGTATGGCTCCCAATGATCGGTTAACGACCTCTGTTTGTCCGTCCATCTGTGGATGATATGCACTGCTGAAATCGAGCTTAGTATAGGATAACCTCCACAAACAGTGCCAGAAGTGGCTAAGAAACCTTGTGTCGCGGTCGGATACGATAGACAATGGCAGGCCATGGAGGCGGTAGACCTCTCTAAAATACAATTGGATGGCATTCACCGCATCGGCGGTCTTCTTGCACGCAATGAAATGCACCATTTTTGAAAATCTATCAACAACGACAAAGATTGAATCATTACCTTTTTGGGTTTTAGGTAAGCCTACCACGAAGTCCATGCTCACGTTGGTCCATGGCCCTTCCGGAATAGGAAGGGGCATATATAACCCGGCATTAGTAGCCGACTCCTTGGACACTTGACATATTTTGCAGCTCTTCACAAATTGGTCTACTTCTTTCCGCATACTTGGCCAATAGAACTGGTCCGCCACCAGTTGTAATGTTTTATCCCTTCCCATGTGACCTTCATAATGGCGCTCATGGATGATTTTCAACCTTAAGACTACCTTTAGGAAGGCATAATTGGGTACCTTTGAATAGGAACCCATTACACAAATTGAAGTCTCTTCGCTCGCCCGATGACACCTCCTCAATAATAGGACCAAAAATTGGGTCACTAGACAAATAATCTTTTAATAATTCAAAACCGAGTACCTCTGTTTTCATGGTGACTAATAGTGATGATTTCCGGCTGAGGGCATCTGCCACTTTATTCAATGCTCCGGACTTGTGCTTGATTGTGAAGTTGAATTGTTGGACAAGCCATTTAGCATGCCGAGATGACAGTTTATCTTGACTGCTGAGGTGTTTAAGTGCTTCATGGTCCGAGTACAAAATGACGTTGTTGTAGGCGAGGTATGAGCTCCAATGTTTCAATGCTTGTACTAATGCGTAGAACTCAATATTATAAGTGCTATAATTGAGTTGAGCACACTTTAACTTCTCACTGAAATAGGCCACCGGTTTGCCTTTTTGGCTGAGTACCGCTCCAATGCCTACTTTTGATGCATCACAATGCAACTCAAAAGGTATGTCGAAATCTGGAATGACTAGTAAGGGAGCGGTGGTCAATTTGACCTTGATCAACTCGAAGGCGGTGGTGGCTGCTTCACTCCACGAGAATTTACCCGCCTTCATGCAATTCGTAATCGGTGCTAATATGGTACTAAAGTTGTAAATAAAGCGCCGATAAAAAGATACTAACCTATGAAAACTGCGGACCTCATGTAGTGTAGTGGGGAGAGGCCAATCCCGAACTGCTGCTATCTTTGACTCATCCACCGCTAACCCGTCCTTGGACACCACATACCCAAGAAAAAGAAAGGATTCCGTCATGAAATTGCATTTTGCCGGGGCTGCGTAAAATTTCTCCTTGCGCAAGACACTTAGTACCTAACATATATATTGAAGGTGCTCCTCAATGGTAGAGCTATATATGAGGATATCGTCGAAGTAGACGACTATAAACTTTCCAATGAATGGGCGGAATGCCTGATTCATAACTCTCATAAAGGTACTAGGGGCATTAGATAAGCCAAACGGCATTACTAACCATTCGTAGAGTCCTTCATGTGTCTTGAACACGGTCTTCCATTCGTCACCAACCCGTACCCAAATTTGATGGTACCCACTCTTCAAGTCTAACTTTGTAAATATTGTTGCCCCATTCAATTGATCTAGTAAGTCATCTAATCTAAGAATAGGAAATCTATACCTTACTGTGATCTTATTGATGGCGCGGCTATCGACACACATTCTCCATGATCCATCTTTCTTAGGTGTAAGCAAAGCTAGAACTGCACATGGGCTCAAGCTTTCCCGGATATGTCCCTTGGTTAATAACCCTTCCACTTGTCGGCGTAGCTCTTCATGCTCCTTGGGACTCATGAGGTAGTGCGGTCGGTTGGGGAGATTAGAACCGGGCACCAAGTCGATTTGGTGTTGAATGTCGCAAAAAGGCGGCAGCTCTTCGGGTAATTCTTTCGGGAACACATCGGCAAACTCCTCCACTAATCCCTTGATTGCAACCGGGACCTCCTCCTCCGTGGGAGTGCATTCCTTCCCAACTAGGACATATACTTGATTGGAATCACGCATCTCCTTAATGAATTCCCTCTTAGCCAAGAGATTTTGGCCCACCCCTTTAGAAGGTTTAGGTTTGTCTCCCGGATTAGGCAAAAGAGTGAGTTTATATTATCAACCAAAATACTATAGGTGTTCTTCCTTCCATCATGATGAGCATTCCTATCATATTGCCAAGGCCTTCCTAGCAATAAGTGGCATGCATCCATAGCCACCACGTCACACTAAGTTTTGTCTTTATATCTTGATCCAATTGAAAAAGTTACAAGGCAACATTTGGATACTATTACCTCGTTTCCCTTCTTGAGCCACTCCAAGCGGTATAGTGTAGGATGTTTTTCTATTTCAAGGGCTAATTTTCGGACCGCTTCTTCCACCACCACGTTTTCATAACTGCCTTCATCGATGATAAGTTTTCATACTTTTCCCCCTATAGTGCATGTGGAGTGAAAAAGATTGTGGCGCTGCCCATCGTCACCTTCCTCCTTAAGAGGTGTTAAGCATATTCGTCATATCATCAAAAGAGGACCATCATCTTCGGATACAAATTCTTCGTCATCGTTCCCATGGTCCTCAACGGTGGTGTCATACTCCTCATCCTCACCTTATTCATCGAAGGCATCTCCTGACTCAATAAGTAAACCCTTACCGTATTTGTCCCCTTTTCGGCAATCCGACATTCGATGGCCTGATTCTTCACATTGAAAGCATTTAGGGCCACTCATAGTTGCCCCTCGGTTGGATGGACCCATTGTGGTTGGGATCCGGTTTTGAGTTAGGGTTTGCGTGGGGCTTCGAGCCGTGAATGGCCCGCTTGATCGGTTTGTGCTTCCCCCGGTTCCACGGCCAAAAATTCCATAGGACCCTCGTGAGGCCGTTTTCTCAAGCAAGAGTGCTCTTTGATGGGCTTCCGACACATTCTTTGGGTCAAAGAGGTTTAACGAGTCTTGAATTTGGTGATGTAAACCCCCAATGTATCGTGACACTAATTGATCGTCGGTTTCGGCTAGATCAACACGTGTTAGATACTTGTAAAATTCTTCCGTGTATTCGTCCACGGACTTTGACCCTTGGCTCAAGTTTTGCAGCTTTTGATACATGGTTCGAGTATAATTATAGGGTAAAAAGGCTGGCCTCATATACTTCAACAGTTTCTCCCACTTGTTGATCTTCGTCTTGCCTTGCCGCCCTCGAGATTGCTTCAATTGCTGCCACCATGCCCCTGCTTTTCCCCGGAATTTGGTTGCGACTAAAGAAACTCGTCGATCGTCGGGCACCCCTTTGAAATCAAGAATTTCTTCAACGGCCAACACCCAATCCAGAAATTCGTCTGATTCTAGATCCCCATCGAATTTTGAAATTTTGAGTTCGAATCTACTTACCCGCCGATTGGCATGAGCTTATGCAAGGTGCTGACGTCCATGCGTTCGACGCTCCGCAAACGGGTTTCTAGATCCGTTCCCATGTTGACCACACAAGTTGGATAATTGGGTAGTGAGGTCTTCAATTTGATCCCTCATAGCCCTAAATTGATCCTCCGTGTGTTGCCAAAGTTCAGCGATAGGTTTGCCTTCCGCCTCCGAGAATTGCGGTCTTGGTTGGCGACGACAATTGTTTGGTCCACCACTCATGTGCCTCAAACGAATCGCCGGTTGTTCCTTACATGCTGTCTTCGTGAGCACGTACACCTCGTTCATGTCTGCAAAGCGGTTGCTTCTCCCCATTCATGGAAAGTGACTGAGCTCTGATACCAACTGATGCAGGGTAAGATTGTGGTGAACAAGAAAACAGCAAGTTGAATGGGTAAATATTTCTAAGATTGTGAGACTATCACAAGAATCAAAGAAATCTTCTTAAACAATAGAGACTATCTATGCTGTAAGGAAAACAATGAAGAAACTCAAACTCTGAGTAATCTTTATTGATAAACAAAACAAACAATGAGAACTGAATTGTTAAAGGTTATAAGCATCTATTTATAGCCCAAGACTCCTAATTTTAAAATAACAATTAAATAAAATTAATTTAGAAGTCTAAGAAAGACAACTAAACCAAATAAAAGACTAACAATGAAACCTAATTCAAATAAAGGCTGAAAGATAAGATAGAATTAACGACTAACAAAGAAACCTAATAAAAGACTAAAAGATACAATAAGATAAGATAAGATAAGCCGTTCTAAACTATATCTGCATAAATATGTAATAAAATAACGAGAACTTGTATCTCTCTCTTAATTATTTGGAGACCTATCTTTAGTGCTTAATGTAGCAACATGCAAAGATGAGTGTATAGATCAAATAAACACACTAATTTAGTGCTTCACGGATCTCCTGCTTTACCTGGCAAACTAAGTGGATTGGGCTCGTTGCCTTGTTAGGCTGGCATTATTACGTTCGGCAGGCCTAGGCATTCAGTCCTGCATAGTCCCTCGGCCCAAGCCCTATATATATGAAAAAATTGGAAAAATTGGTCCTACGCATGATCAAATTGGTGCAAATAGGGGTGTTCAAATACCGGCCAATCTGAAATTTTGAATAGTCTCCGACTTGATCAAATAGGCTAGGGATCTTCTTTCCCTTATCCACACTTCTATCACCCTTCACCACAATCAACTAAAACTTTCTCTCTCTACTTCGCTTTCACAAGATCAATTGAGTTTTAATTTGACCATGTTTCATTACGATATCAGTAATTTTTAAGGCGATTAATATTAATCAGACTTGTGTGAATGCTTATGAAATCCATGCCCTAATATATGTATCCAACCTTACAAAAATTTTCTTGAGACCATCAACGACCGATGATATCATCGTTCATATCTAGAACAAGTGCAAGTGGACCTCAACTTTCTAGTACCAAGTCTCGTATGCTCCTGCATATTTCAAAGCCCAATCATTCTCAACCACTTCTCCAAGATTTCACCTTCAAGGTACCGAATCAGACCGTCAGGTGATAAATTGGCAAATTAAGAATGAGTAATGCTTTTTACTAAATTGTTATATAATTTAATTATGTAGCGGTGAAAATCAAGGCTTAAAAAAAATTAACAATCGATTTTTATTGTTATGTCATCTTAATTATATATCAATCGTATAACAATCTAATAAATAGTATTACATATAAAGAGTTAACTACTTTATTAGTACCTCGGTTTACATTTTTTTATTTTTTTCTCCCTATATATGTAAAACAGTAAAATTTGATACCTGGCCTATGAGAAATAGCAAAATTGTTACCACCGTTTTTTCCGTCAGTCTCATATCCAATAATATCGCGACACATGTCGACTATGAAAAATAAAAAAATAAAATAAAAATTCTGTTGTTGGCTTCTACGGAGCGGGCGTCGCCTCCTCTCATCTCCGCCGTGCGTAGACTACTTGCCACGATGCTTCTCGACGACCCATTGAATTTGTACTTCGCTCTCTTATCCCAGCATTGCGTCCCTCTGCATTCCTTCCACTTCGTCTAAAAATTCCTTTTCCGCAACACTTTTAAGGTTAACAATCTTGAAAGAAACACTCTCGTCGAAACCTGTCCCAACGTATCAGAGCTTCATCGAAATACTCTCCGACAAGCCCACCTTGGTCGACCCCTAGCTACAACGCTCGCGGCGAGGACGTCGCGCTTCCCGAAGTCTCGTTCGAGCGATTCCGGGTTGGATCTCAGTTTTTCACGCTGACCCGCAAACACGCGCTACTGGTATTAAGAGACAGCAAGCTATGGAGGAAATTCCGGCTGCCGTGCTTGAACGTCGACACGTGTTATACCCAGAGGAGCACTAATTTCCTACGCTTTTGTCCATGGAAGACCCCAGTGGGTGTACCCATTACACGCTCACGAGGATGAACTGGACAGCCAGTTTTAATTCTGTTGATTTACAGCCATATCTTTTGACAAGTTCACGCCTGATGAGTAAAATCCCAAGGGAATAAAACAATCGACCAGTTTCCGCAACACTTCGCTCTCTTATCTTGGGAAAGTGCCATGTTCACGCCCGATTGCTTGTAGCCGTTGATGGAGATCGCCGATGATGTCGTTTTCCGGGATTGAAAGGAACTGGAATGGAATTCCGTAGAAGCCAACAACAGAATTTTTTTTTTTTTTTTTTAGTTTTTTTATTATTATTATTTTATTATTTTTAATTTTTTTAAGACACGTGACATATTTTGAGAGTGACACGTGTCGATGAGGTGAAATTCCATCAATTTAGACTGACGAAAAAAACAGAAATATCAATTTTGCTATTTCTCATAATAAGGCAGGTATCAAATTTTGCTAATTTGCGAACATAAAGAAAAAAAATAAAAAAGTATAAATGGAAATATTAATAAAGTAATTAACCTTATAATAAAATACAACCTTAAATTCCCTATGATTGTTGGAAAAGCCCACTCGATCTCCTGACAAGTAAAAAAGAACACAAATTCAACCACAATGAATGTTCTAAGGACTAAAGTGACGTGAAATACAATCTATGCGTAACTGTTGGCCCATCAAAGAGTAACTACTCCCTTCGTTCCTTTGATTTCCGAAACTAGAAATGGATGATGTTTCTTGTAAGATGAGCCCAAGTTGATAGACCCACGTTCACCAATCACCTTGCCTTTATGGCTTTATACTTCTCGCTTCTAGAATGGTTGTTGAACACTTCAATCCACGCTTTGTTTCTATATTTTCCTCGAATATTTGCTTATATATTCAATGCTCCCAATTTGAAGGATTCGGCTTTCCAAACACGCGAGGCTTCAAGCCTCGCAATTCTTCAAACACTCCTCTTTCAACTCTTCGTCTCAATACGTCTAAAATTTCTCAAAACCTAAAGTCCCATTCATTTTGTTTTATTTGTCAAGTCATTTCATTCTCAATATTTTACTTTTGTCTCGTCTAACGAGTATATTCACTGTTTAGCATTATGTATATGGTTAGATTTGTGAAATAAAATCTTAAAGATAATTAAAATGAATCCTTCCTGATATCTTACTTGAAGTAGAGAAAATCCTATTGCAGGGCATAATCCAAACATTCGGCAATCTGTAACCTCTATTCAAGCTCTTCATATATGTAAAGAGTAATGCTATATATTATATATAGTATCTCATTATACTGACATGATCACAGTGTTAATTTACTCTTAAATCAGTCATTGTTAAAAAAAAAAAAAATTAAGGACAAGTTGCATATACTATCATCAGCATTGTAAGATACTTATAAGTTATTGGTATGATATAATATTATTTCTACGTAAATGTACTATGAAATAATGTTATATATCATATTTTTATTTGATTTTATTGATATAGTATTACTAATTAGTTCTAGAATTTTTTTTTTAATAAAAATATTACTTCCGTAAAATAAAATAAAAGTAGGTGTGTAAATGGCATTACTCATGTACTATTTGATCGATCATGCTCTCCTACCACGATATTTTAAATGTTCAGATGATATGAGATCTGACTAGGTTCAAATTAACTTTTCTTGTGGACCCCAATATATTTCATTTTTTAGAGGTAACCATTATCTTTCACTTATTATGCGGTTGTTGAGCAATTGTTGGATAGTAAACGAACTCCCAAAAGGTAATCTTAATGTGAATAGCAAGGAATTAGTCCAAAAGACTAGCAACACAAAGTCCCACAAGATCTTTATGAGAAATTGAGGCGTACGTATAGATCTAGTCGTTGCACAAAAAAGCAAACACGGAAGAAATGGTTGTTTGTGTGAAAGAAAGAAATTAAGTCGGTCCATTCACATCAACATCATTTTACACGTACGCGAAGACCCAAAAATAAGATTCCAAAAAGTCTGGCTTCATGTTTTAAGGTTTAAATCATACATTTTCCGAGCAAAATATAGCATCTAATTTAGTCTTAAAAAATGCATGGGGTGCAGCTTATATGTATTGTGTTTTCTTGTAACCCTTTTTTATTATTTAATAGTAATTTTTAAAATAAAAAATAAAAATAAAAATAAAATAAAATTTTTTTACAGTTTTTATTATAAATTTACGTTATAATTTATAATTGAATTTGACCGATTATCAATTTAATTCCACACCAATTTATAAGGAAACTTGTAATAAGGGTTGCAGTGTCTCTACTCGTTAATATTGTGCGTGTAATAGCGTGTAATAGCTGAGTTTATTAATTAAAGAAAAGGATAACTTTCCACCATCTTGACCGATAGGCGACAACACTCCCAGAGAGAGAGAAAGAGGGAGAGGGAGAGAAAACTTTTCACCCTTTTGACCGATAACACATCTTGAGAGTGAGAAAGAGAGAGAGAGAATTTTCCATCCTCTTGACCGATAACAGTCCATAAAACACGGTATTGTCAAAGAGAAAGAGAGAGATGGCCAGTGATTTGAGTCCCTTTTCAGGTTTGAAGAAGCCTTATCACGCAGCTCTGAATGGAGACTGGGAGGCCATGAAGAGCTTCTACGACAAACACCCTGAGCATGTCGTTCGGCCTCTGACGATTGACGGGCTCACTGCGTTTCATATTGCAGGATATAATAGTGAAGGAACGGAACTGCTTGAGCATTTGCTTGGTCTCCTACCACCCTTCGAGATATCTCTTGCCATATCTAAGAAGAGCGATCACCATAACAATGTTTTTCACGAGGTCGCCTCCACCAACAATGTTGCCTCAGCGAAACTCTTGATCACCGAACTCTCTCAAAACAATCTGCCCGAGCTGAAAATGATACTCGAGGATCGTAATCAACTTGGTGAAACCCCGCTGTTTAGGGCAGCAGCCCTTGGTCAGACAAAAATGGTCAAATATTTGGATAAAATAATAGTTGGGGATATAGGTCCCCACTTCCATAGACATGACAGCATGTCCATTCTCCATGCTGCTGTGTTAGGCCAACACTTTGGTCTCTCTCTTTTGCTCTCTCTCATGCAAACATATAACTTCAAAATTAATTGCATGTTTTAATTATGGTCTTTATGATTTTTTGCAGAAACCGCCATTTGGTTACTAGGAAAGGACAAGACACTTGGAACAAGAAAGGAAATCAATGGCATGACATGTCTTCACCTGCTAGCGAAAATGCCTTCTGCTTTCAGGAGTTCATGCAACATGGGAAAAGTAAAGAGACTCCTCTATCATTGTATGTCTCTAACACTCTTATCTTATCTTATGTGCAAGCCTTTCACAACAGCATTAATTACATGCATTTGTCTTTGGCTTCATTTACTTTAAACAAAGCGTTATTGCTGTTATGCTTTAAACTGTTAAGGATATAAACACCCTATAAAAATATAATTAGTAATTTAAACACATTCTTGGTGCAGGCCTTCCTGCCCATCTGGATGATGACGATGATGATGCTGAAGATAGTAATGAAGTTCAAAAAACATCAAGTCAACTGGAAGATTTGGAGAGAGGCAGCCAGGATACCAGTAGCCTCCGCCAATCAAACAAACATCCACCAGGTAGTGTTATAAATATACGTACACAATAACACAAACATCTCACAAAGTTAAAAGAACAGTATCTTTAATTTTACTTTAAGATGCATGGTTGATTTAAGAGTAATTAAATTTATCACGTAAATTATAACATATTTGTAAAATATTTGTATCATATTACTCTTCCGGCAGAAATATTTTTGTAATCATGTAAGTTTACATAATCTTTGCAGCGATTTCAAGAATATACTATGCTATATGGAAGGGCCTGGCAAAAGGTACGACCTCATTTTCTTATATGTATATATATTTAGTAAATGGGGCGCATGTGTCTTCCACACACTGTTCATCTATTTTTTAACTTTTCTAGCTAGCTAGCTCCACTACAACACCAATAACTTGTAGGTAATACTATCTGAGGGTGACAAATAAGAAAACTCAAATTCGTTTCAAAGTCAAGTGAGTCGGTGGACTCCCTGGGGGGGCGATTATACCCCCACTCCTAGGTTAACATGCACTTTTTTTTCATACAAAAGTGGATCTCAAAATTATAGTTTATAGGTGACCCATGATACTTTTCTTTCTCGTATAAGAGAGGCCTTGGATTTAACCTATGAAAGGGAATGATTTGGTTGATCATATATATCTAAGTCAATATTAATGTTCACTCTACTATTACAATTTAATTTTTAAGAAAAAAAAAAAAAAAAAAAGTACCTACGATACGAATTAAAAAAATATAGAACAAGTGATCAGCTAATATCTTTACAAATTAAAAAAATGTTGCCATTATCTAGCATATCTCTTGTTCATCTCCATGTAAAACATGCACAAATTTAATGGTAAATTTGCCAAAGAAATTGATTTTTTTAAAAAAAAAATGTACAAGATAAAGACACCAAACACATTTCTGCATACAAATATATATAAATGTTTGTGAGAGTGTTTAGATTCATTGATTTGATCATAACTCTATATGTAGAAGAAAATACAAATCATTGTGGCTGAAGTAGCCGTTTTGGTTGAGAAATTAACTACCATTTCTCTCACAAACATATATATATATTGATGAATGATGTATCATATATGACATTGACAGAATGGCCGGCAATCGATGAAATATGGAAGGCGAAGAGAAAGCATGAATCAGCTCTTGAACTCACCAAGTTGCTAGCGAAGATGGATACTACATGGGCAAACAGTTTAAAAGTAGAAGACAGACCCATTTCCTTGAGGAAAGGATCAAACTCTTTGGACGACGATGACAAAGGAGGCGCCGGTAAAGGAGAAGGAGGAGATCAAACACCTGACACCCCATTGCTTATTGCAGCAAGTGAAGGAATAGTTGAAATATTTGACGAGATACACGATGTGCATCCTCAGGCAATTGAGCACATTAGCAAGGATGAGGTAACTATAGTGGTTGTGGCAATTTGCCACCGTCAAAGAGAAATCTTTCGGTGTCTAAAGATGATGAAAGGGGTAATGGAACATCGGTTGTTTTCACTGATTGATAAGCAAGGCTACACCATATTGCATCACGCTGCAGACATGAAGAACTATAATGGAGGGACTCGCGCTGGTCCTGCACTCCAATTGCAGGAGGAGTTGCAATGGTTCGAGGTAATTAAGCCCCCTCATGTCTACTTTCTCTTAATCATTCTTTAAACACTACAATATTATCTTTCTTGAGAAAACTAAGGAAACTCATAATTAATCTTATACAATGTCCCCATGCAGCGTGTGCGAAAGATAGTTCCCTCTCATTATGTCATGCACCGCAACAATGCCGGTAAGACTGCAGAAGAGCTTTTCAAAGAGCAACATGCCGGGCTTCTCGAGAAGGCGGAAAGGTGGATAAAGGAGACCTCTCATTCGTGCTCTGCGATCGCAATCCTTGTTGCCACTGTTGTTTTCACAGCTGCTTTGACCGTCCCAGGAGGTAACGATCAGCAGGGTCATCCAGTTTTCCTTAATTCTCCCTTCTTCTTGTTCTTCACCATCATGGACGTTGTCTCCCTTGCGAGCTCCTTGACTTACGTCGTCATGTTCCTCTCCATCCTCACGTCTCCATTTAAGCAAGAAAATTTCCTCAAATCTCTCCCTCGGAAGCTCATGATTGGTTTCACCTTACTCTTCCTCTCCATGACAACCACCATGCTCTCTTTCACGGCCACCATTTTTCTCATCAATCATTTCGAAAAGAAAGCTTTGACTGTCACTCTCATTAATATTGCTGTATTGCTTCCCGTCTCCATCTTTGTGCTTATGCAGTTCCCCTTGTATGTTGCACTCTCCAGTAATATGCATTCCCTTTTCAAGAAAATTATGAAGAAGGCTCTTCGCAAGACTTCCATTCCTCTTTTTTCAAGGCTGGTAACCGCAAGACATGTACGTTAAGATACGATTAGTGAGAGAGTTTTGTGTTACCCACAGGTCAGCCTGCAAGCAATAACTTTTTCGTGATATTGGAAATTTGGACATGGGTTTAACATTTTTTTTTTTTTCTATTTTGGATTAAATAATTGTGTACTTTTAGTTCCCATTATGAACTACTTCACATCAACGTATTTACTCTTAGTAAAACTATTGGGGAATCCATTATATTTATAATATTGGTTGCATCTCTGGCTTTCATGCTTACCTTCAACCAATTAAGACTAAATATTCACAAGTCTCCTAGAGATTAAATTTTACTTAGGTAGAGCTGTGGGGTTTCAACGCATGTGCACGCATTAAACTGTTTTTTTTTTTTTTTTTTTTGACATGTCCACACAAGAAAAGAGGGATGAGAGATTCGAACTAGTGACATCCGCTTTATAAGAT
Source organism: Corylus avellana (assembly GCF_901000735.1). NCBI lineage: Eukaryota > Viridiplantae > Streptophyta > Magnoliopsida > Fagales > Betulaceae > Corylus > Corylus avellana. Next base: position 48,883,717 of record NC_081542.1, on the reverse strand, counting down.
ATAATCTACAGCCAATTGAGCTACCCAATGGGCAAGACAACTTGCAAAGGTGAGCATATAAAAATAGACACTCTAATTAAGTGCTTCACAGCTCTCCCGTGTTCCCTGGCAAACTAAGTAGATTGTGCTTGTTGGGCTGGCATTATTACGTTTGGCAGGCCTAGGCATTCAGTCCTGCACAGTCCCTCGGGCCAAGCCCAACTTAGCATATAACATATATATATATATATATATATATATATATATATATATATATATGAAAAAATGGGTCCCATCCCACGCATGATCAAATAATTAGTGCAAATAGGAGTGTTCAAATACCGGTCAATCTGAAAATTTGAATCGCTGCCGATCAAATAGAAATCTTCCTTTCCCTTACTCACACTTCTATCACCATTCACAAAATTAATTGAATCATAGTTTGACCCAATTTTATTAGGATATCAATGATTTTTAAGGTGGTTAATATTAATCTAATTTGTGTGAGCGATTCTCAATTGTAAAGAGTGGAACCCATGCCCTAATATATGTCCAACCTCATTATTAAATATTTTCTTAAAACTACTTAACCATGGTGCCGATTAGTAACATAATTCATATCTAGACAAGTGCACGTGTGGACCTCAGCTCTCTAGTACCAAAGTCTCAAACGCTCCTGCATATTTCAAAGCCCAATCATTCTCAACCACTTCCAAGACTTCACCTTCAAGGTACCAAATAAGTCAGTCAAGTGATAAATTGACAAATTAAAAATGAGTAATGCTTTTTACTAAATTGTTATATAATTTAATTATGTAGTAGTGAAAATCAAGCTTAAAAAAATTAAAAAATAATTTTATTATCACGTTATCTTAATTATATAACAACCGTATAGCAATCTAATAAATAATATTACACATAATAAAATACAACCTTAAATTTGGAAAAGCCCAAGAAGTAAAAAAGAACACAATTCAACCACAATCTTCCAAGGACCAAAGTGACGTGAAATACAATCTATGCGAAACTGTTGGCCCATCAAAGATTAACTACTCGGGTCCTTTGATTCCCGAAACTACGAATGGATGACGTTTCTTGTACAACGTCAAGATGAGCCCACGTACGCTGATAGACCCACGTTCACCAATCATCATGCCTTTATCATTGACGCTTCTAGTCTTCTAGAGGGATTTGGATCCAGTAAAATTCTTAGAAGAATTTTAGTTTTTAAAATTTCATATATAAATTATATATTTTTTATTCAATGATTATTGTTCTGTCACGTGTTTCACTACTAATAAAATAATAAATATTTATTATTTTATTAGTAGTGGAACACGTGGCAGAATAATGACTCTTGGATAAAAAATAAATGATCTGAATTTAAAATTCTAAAAACTAAAATTCCTTAAGAATTTCAGTAGAACTTGATCCTTTTTAGAGTGGTTGTTGATTAATACTTTTTTTTCTTTTATATGTTCTCGTCAGATAAATAAGAAAATTCAAATTAATAACCTCTGTTCCATGAAACATAATTATAGCGAATTAAACTAGTTATCGGGAGTTGGGATGCAACATGCCTTATTGCCTTTATCGCTTCTAGAATGGCTGTTGAACACTTCAATCCACACGCGCTGTGTTTCTATATATTCCTAGAATATTTGCTGATATATTCAATGCTCCCTTTTGAAGATTCAGCTTTCCAAACGCGCGAGGCTTCAAGCCTTGCAATTGTTGGATATTAAACGAACTCCCAAAAAGTAATCTTCATGTGAACAGAAAGGAATTAGTCCAAAAGACTAGCAACACAAAGTCCTAAAGATCTTTATGAGAAATTGAGGCGTTCGTACAGATCCAGTCGTTGCACAAAAAAAGCAAACGGAAGAAATGGTTGTGTGTGTGAAAGAAATAAATTAAGCTGGGCCATGCACATCAACATCATTTTAGACGTACACGGCACATGCGAAGACCCAAAAATAAGATTCCAAAAAGTCTCTCTTCATACAATTTCCGAGCAAAATAGCATCTAATTTAGTCTTGAAAAATGCTTGGGGTGCAGCTTATATTGTGTTACAAGAATTCCTGACTGAACGAGTAATTCCCTTGTCAACCGGAAATGAAATAGGATCCAATTTTGCTAATCAAAATAATGAGTGGTAGGAAATATGAGGTTCCTAGGCCTCCAAAAACTCTGCCTGCAATATTGCACCCCAAACGTAGGTTTAAATAGGATTACAATTTAGGTCAAATCTCCCTAGGATTTGTAAAAGTAATACAACCTAGACTATGAGAATAAAAGAGAACCTCCTTACTTGATTTACACGGCTAGGCAGAAAATCTCCTTATTAGAATAGGACTAAAATACTACTATTAACCTATAGTGGAGTAAATCTCCTTATTGAAATAGGACTAAAATACTAATATGCTCGTAACATATTGTGTTTTCTTGTAACCCTTTTGTATTCTTTAATAATAATTTTAAAAGAAAAATACAAAAGTATTAGCGTTTTTATTACAAATTGACATGATAATTTATAATTAGATTTGACCGATTATCAACTTAACCCCACGCCAATTTATCAGGAAACTTGTAATAAGGGTTGCAGTTTCTCTACCCGTTAGTCTTTGTATTATGCGTGTAATAGCCTGAGGAGATATGCTTTTTTTCGTTCTACCCACCATCTCTTCTCTCTTTGCATTTTTTTTTTTTTTTTTCTAAAAATTCAAGATGACAAGGTGAAGAGATGGTGGGTAGAATGCATTGTAGCATTCATCATAGCTGAGTCTATTAATTAAAGAAAAGGATAGCTTTCTACCATCTTGAACGATAGGCGACAACACTCCCACAGAGAGAGAGAGAGAGAGAGAGGGAGAGAAAACTTTCCACCCTTTTGACCGATAACACATCTTGAGAGTGAGAGAGTGAGAGAGAGAGAATTTTCCATCCTCTTGACCGATAACAGTCTATAATAAAATACGGTATTGTCAGAGAGAAAGAGAGAGATGGCCAGTGAATATTTGAGTCCCTTTTCAGGTCTGAAGAAGCCTTATCAGGCAGCTTTGAATGGAGACTGGGAGGCCATGAAGAGCTTCTACGACAAACACCCAAAGCATGTCGTTCGGCCTCTGACGATCGACGGGCTCACTGCGCTTCATATTGCAGGATATACTAGTGAAGGAACGGAACTGCTTCAGCATTTGCTTGGTCTCCTACCACCCTCCGAGATACCTCTTGCCATATCTAAGAAGAGCGATCACCATAACAATGTTTTTCACGAGGTCGCCTCCACCAACAATGTTGCCTCAGCGAAACTCTTGATCACCGAACTCTCTCAAAACAATCTGCCCGAGCTGAAAATGATACTCGAGGATCGTAATCAACTTGGTGAAACCCCGCTGTTCAGGGCAGCTGCCCTTGGTCAGACAAAAATGGCCAAATTTTTGGCTAAATTAGTTGGGGATCATATAAGTCCCCACTTCCATAGACATGACAGCATGTCCATTCTCCATGCTGCTGTGTTAGGCCAACACTTTGGTCTCTCCCTCTCTCTTGCTCTCTCTCATGCAAACATATAACTTCAAAATGAATGGAATGTTTTAATTATGATCTTTTATGATTTTTTTTTTTTTTTGGCAGAAACCGCCATTTGGTTACTAGGGAAGGACAAGACACTTGGAACAAAAAAGGAAATCAATGGCATGACATGTCTTCACCTGCTAGCGAAAATGCCTTCTGCTTTCAGGAGTTCATGCAACATGGGAAAAGTGAAGAGACTCCTCTATCATTGTATGTCTCTACAACCCTTATCATGTTATGTTATGTGCGCGCGCGCGCGCCTTTCACAACAGCATTACATCCATTTGTGTTTGGCTTCATTTACTTTAAACAAAGCGTTCTTGTTATGCTTTAAACACCCTATAAAAATATAATTAGTAATTTAAAAACATTCTTAGTGCAGGCCTTCCTGCCCATCTGGATGATGACGATGATGATGTTGAAAATAGTAATGAAGTTCAAAAAACATCAAGTCAAATGGAATATTTGGAGAGAGGCAGCCAGGATACCAGTAACCTCCGCCAATCAAACAAACATCCACCAGGTAATGTTATAAATACATACAAACATCTTACAAAAGCTAAAAGAACATTAATATCTTTAATTTTACTTTAATATGATTAATTTAAGGATAATTAGATCTTAATTTAACAATAATTAGATCTTATCACATCCATTTTATAAGATATTTATGAAATATTTGTATGGTATATATTACTCTTCCTCATTTGTATACTGGCAGAAATATTTTTGTAATCATGTAATTTTACATAATTTTTGCAGCAATTTCAAGAAAATACTATGCTATGCATGTGTGGAGGGGCCTAGCTAAAGGTACGACATCATTTTCATATGTGTGTATAATATTGTGAATGGGGCGCACGTATCTTTCACGCACTGTTCATCTATTTTTTAAGCTTTTCTAGCTCCACTACAACACCAATAACTTGTAGATATTAATGCTATCTGAGGGTGACAAATAGGAGAACTGGATCAAATTCGTTCCAAAGTCAAGTGAGTCGGTGGACTCGATCCCTGTGGGGCGATTACCCTCACTCTAAGGTTAACATGCACTTTTTTATTTCATACAAAAGTGGATCTCAAAATTATAGTTTAGTGTAGACTTACAAAAAAAAATATTATAGTTTAGATCTGGTGACCCATGATACTTTTCTTTCTCGTATAAGAGAGGCCTTGGATTTAACCTATGAAAGGGATGATTTGGTTGATCATATATAACTAAGTCAATATTGTTGACTCTACTATTAAAATTTAATTTTTAGGAAGAAAAAAAGGCACGTACGGTACAAATTAAATTAAAAATATATATATAGGACAGTAATCAACTAATCCTTATAAATTTGATTGATAACTAGCCATTCTGTCATTCATATTAAAGAAATGTTTACTTTCATTATTATCTAGCATATATCTTGTTCATCTTCATGTAAGATTAAACTTAATTTAATGATAGATTTGCCAAAGAAATTGATTAAAAAAAAATGTACAAAAGAATAACACCAAACACATTTCTGCATATAAGTATATATAAATGTTTGTGAAAGTGTTTAGATTCATTGATTTTCATAACTCTAAATGTAAAAGAAAATACAAATCATTGTGGCTGAAGTAGCCATTGTGGTTGAGAAATTAACTACTATACCTTATCTCTCATAAACATGTGTATATATATATATATACATTGATGAATGGTATATCATAAGACAGAATGGCCGGCTATCGATGAAATATGGAAGGTGAAGAGTAAGCATAATTCAGCTATTGAACTTACCAAGTTGCTAGCGAAGATGGATACCACATGGACAAGCAGTTTAAAACTAGAAGACAGGCCCATTTCCTTGGGAAAAGGATCAGACTCTTTGGACGACAAATCCAACTCCATAGAAGGAGGCGCCGATGAAGGAGGAGGAGGAGATCAAACACCGGACACCCCATTGCTTATTGCGGCGAGCGAAGGAATAGTAGAAATATTTGACGAGATACTTGATGCGCATCCTCAGGCAATTGAGCACATTAGTAAGGACGAGGTAACTATAGTGGTTGCGGCCATTCGCCACCGTCAAAGAGAAATATTTCGGCGTCTAAAGATGACGAAAGGGGTAATGGAACATCGGTTGTTTTCACTGATTGATAAGCGAGGCTACACCATATTGCATCACGCTGCAGACATGAAGAACTATAATGGAGGGACTCGCGCTGGTCCTGCACTCCAATTGCAGGAGGAGTTGCAATGGTTCGAGGTAATTAAGCTCCCTCTTACATTTTTACTTTCTCTTAATTAATCGGTCTTTAAACACCACAATATTATCTTTCTTGTAAGAGAAATGCTATATGCTATGCCCTCAATCCATTTGTAGCCTAACTACAAATGTGATGGGATGTAGTATGCAGCATTACTTTGTTCTTAAACAAAGATTCTTCTAACCATATAACATTTCCAATTGGTTTGCACAATGTTGAGAAAACTCATAATTAATCTTATACAATGTCCCCACGCAGCGTGTGCGAAAGATAGTTCCCTCTCATTATGTCATGCACCGCAACAATGCCGGTAAGACTGCAGACGAGCTCTTCAAAGAGCAACATGCCGGCCTTCTCGAGAAGGCGGAAAGGTGGATAAAGGAGACCTCTCAATCGTGCTCTGCAATCGCAATCCTTGTCTCCACGGTTGTTTTCACGGCTGCTTTGACCGTCCCAGGAGGTAACGATCAGACGGGTCATCCAATATTCCTTAATTCTCCCTTCTTCTTATTCTTCATCATCATGGACGTAGTCTCCCTTGCTAGCTCCTTGACTTACGTCGTCATGTTCCTCTCCATCCTCACATCTCCATTTAAGCAAGAAAATTTCCTCCAATCTCTCCCTCGAAAGCTCATGATTGGCTTCACCTTACTCTTCCTCTCCATCACAACCACTATGCTTTCTTTCACGGCCACCATTTTTCTCATTAGTCATTTTGAGAAGAAAGCTTTGACTGTCACTCTCATTAACATTGCTGTGTTGCTTCCCGTCTCCATCTTTGCGCTTATGCAGTTCCCCTTGTATGTTGCACTCTCCAATAATATGCATTCCCTTTTCAAGAAAATTATGAAGAGGTCTCTTCGCCAGACTTCCATTCCTCGTTTTTCCAACCGGTAACCGCAAGACATGTACGTTAAGATACGATCAATGAGAGAGTTTTGTGTTTCTCACAGGTTAGCCTGCAAGCAGCAATAACTCTTTTCGGGATATTGGAAATTTGGACATGGTTGTGTACTTTTAGTTCCCATTATGAACTATATGTCATTTGTGATTATACTTGATTTATATAGTCTTATACCTATGCAACGGCACAACCTAAATCTGACATGCAATCTTGAATTGTCACCCCTAATTTTATTAGAAATGCTCTATATATATATACTCCTACTCTTATGCTCTCTTAGGTGACACTAAATGTTACCATTAAATTTAAAATTTAATAGTAATTAATCTAAAATTAAATAATTATTTTTAGTGTTAGTCGAGAATTGCATTTAAGAGTGAAAAAATGTGAGTATGTATAATATTTATCCAGTTATGATCCCGGTGCAAGCATTGTACTCGCTACGGTCACGGTGGGGAAAAAGGAAACTACTGAAAGAGGCCCAGTTGCCCCCAAGCCAGCCGATGTGGGGGGGCACATATATAGTAGCTAATTGGAAATTGTCTGGGCAGATTTCGCCACCTATGTGGTTGGGCCATTTCTACTCCTTCAGCACGCGAAGCCCACAAAAGATTAATACTTCATTTCGCCTCGATGATGGGTTTCCCCAACTTAAAAAACGAAAGAACAAAAAAAAAAAAAAAAAAGGCTTTCGTATTTAATTGAAGTTATTATTTGAATTGCCATGTCCATCACTATTAATTAGTGCAAATTAAGAAATTAATGTGGGCTCTTTTGTACGTGGAACTAGTATTCCCGATTGTATCAGGCATATTGTAAGTTCTGAACAAGTTTTATTTGAATAATAAAATCAGAAAATTCTACCTCAAAAAAAAAAAAAATTTGTGGGCTCTTTTAGTGAGATTTATTGAATCACAGATTGATTGCGATTTATCATAATCAGTAATTCTCTAAAATATGGGTGTTTCCCATAAATTAGGGAACAAGTATCCAAAAACCATGGTACAATAATTGTCGCATGCATGATCACAGATTCAAATTTGACACTAAAAATTTCATGATATTAGTGTTCAATGGCATTTACAAAATAAAAATAAATTGGAGCAAACCTCATGGAAAACCTCAAGTATAATCCCATGATATTCCTCGGAATTCATTGAAATATAATAATTCAAGAGGCTACGAAGATCTTTCGGCTCTTGAATCCGGTTTGCCATAATCATCTCAATCATGGACTCTCTAAAATCTTCTCTTGGATCATAAGAGCACTTTTCCATGGCCACCATTACAACGAACTTAGTCCCTTCACCACCTTTTTGCCTTCTTCTCTCTACAACTTGTCTTGCCTCCTGCCTTTCTCTAATCATTTGGTCGAGCCTCTCTTGCACCATGGCGTGCGCCAGGCTTGAGATTGACGCAAACCTGTCGGAGTTTGAGCTCTCTGCTTCCTCTGAAGAAGACACACTAAGCCTGCAGCTGCAGCACAAGGCCCTGCATCCTCTCTGCTGAAGCTGCTGCTGCTGCTTCTTGTTGTGTTGCCTGGAGGTGGAGGCTCTCATTCTTTGACATGAACAGGGAAGCTTTGAAGGAAAAAACATGCTCAGGAATAATCATTTATGCTCAATTGGCAAGTAGGTCACGATAATCATGATTGTGTCTTGTGTTTAGAACATTTTGAAAGATAAGGTTGGAAGACATATGGGAAACATTTGTGTTGTTAATTGAGCCAAGTGATTATGGTGTTCTTGTAGACCCTTAATCATTTCCTCTAGAGGGTAGTATTAGGTGGAAAGCATTTGAAAGTCTGCTTAATATGGAAAGTGAGAAGTTCATCGAGCCTTTTGATCAATACATAAGACTTAGAATAATACTTTGGTTGCCTGCACATGCCTTGTGGGTATCGATCGGCTCCATTGTTGTAACACTCGGAAAATTAAAAAAGTGCAAATAATTAATAAAATACTTGTCCCAACCATAATAAAGCTACTAAGCAAGTGCTTATAAGTGTACTTGCCTAACTTAAAAAGGACGGACCATTATGTGATGCATGGCCTTGGAAGAGGAGAGAAGCCCTAGATCTTAATTAGAGGCCGGAGCTAATGCTCAAGTAAGCACTTGATCATCTACTTACTGCACAAGCAAGACAAGTATCAAGGAGGTGGTCGAAGTATTGTGTTATAATATAAATTAAATAATCAAATTTATTTATTTTTTTATCAATTTAAATTTTTACAATAAATGGTAATTTAAGATGATATTAGATAATGGATACGGTCTTGAGTTCGAACCTTATTTTTATCATTCAACCCCTATTTAAAGAGAATTTGAGCTCACACGTGAGAAAAAATATTAAAGTATTTCCACCAATACAATTTTTTTTTTTTAACAGAAATCTAAGGATTTCATTAATTAAAAATCACTAGCATAAAACTCTTATAAAGTAGAGTAAAAAGCTTTTATAGCACAAAGCATAAAGCTCTGCAAAAGTATAGCCACATGCTATGAGATAGTCATGAATACAAACAAAAATTATTACAATCAAATGCTATCTATGATTTCAATCTTCCGTTAACCTATATACAAATACAGTTAAAGAGCATATTTGCTCCAAGCAGACTAGATCTAAGACATAGGTAGCCAAATTTCATAACAAAATTTATTTAAACTGGCCGTGAGAGATAACCCCTTCACACCGAATTATCCAGATCATAAGAAATAATAACTACTCACACATAATTATTCATTGTAAAAAAAATTTAAAAAAAAAAAAAAAAAGGGAGGGGGAGGGTAGGAGCGGGGAGTAGAAGAGGAACGAGAGAGGAGGAGGGAGCACATCTGCTCCCTTCTCCTCTCAAAATTGCTTTATGAGGAGAAGGGCCGAGAGACGGCTTCTTGTGCTAGTATTATTTAATGGTTAATGACTACCGCTACAATTGCATTACATGGTAAGTGGGGAAAGTTAGAAAATGTAATCAAATCATTACAGACAAATTAACAACCATGATAAATATATATATAATATTCTAAATATTCCAACACATATTATAGCAAGCAATCTCTACCTTAGTAGTAAACTATATATGATGATAATATGGTTGAATGATGTTATAGAGTGTCTACAGCTGACCTAATGTATGCTTACAAGGAAAAATAATAAGAATTGGTGGGTCCAAATATGATTTTGTTATTAATATTTAAAAGTGTTGTGTGTGGTTTAAGGACAAACGCATGTCCATGGCCATGTCTGATGCTTAATTTATTGCTTGTGTTACATTAATTTCTTTATAATTAAGGAGTCTGTTTAGAAGTTGTGGTTGATTAGATGAAATGAATGGGGGAGATTCTTGCAACTGGTGGGTTTTATGCATTCTGTTAGGCTCATCTAATTATGGAGAAATTCCTGTAAAGATGTACACAGCTGGTGAGAATCTCTTTTAGGGATTCTTCATCCCGTTATCATAATTGGCAATATCCCACAAACATGAGTCTCATTCTCTTAATCCATTAATGTATTGCTAATCTGTACCCATTTCTATAAGCAAACACGAAGCCACATGTTGCTGCAGTGAGCACTTCTAAAGGTAAAAAAAAGCCACTGTCTTTGGTGATAAAAGTGATCATACATAGGCTGCTCACGGGACACAGACTTTTCATAAAACTATTCCCTTTTTTGGGAGAACATTGACATTCACTGTGGGGAGGCTGATAGCTTTTCCAGATGAAGGAAGGTGATGTCACATATGTGATTCATTGGGACCAGGATTGGGGCCTGCATTTTTGAGAAATTCAAATCCTTCATTTGGGTTGAGCCACATTAATAATAAAATAATTTAAAATTCAAAAAACTCGATGGGTAACGGGACCGGCCATTATGGGTCGGTCCGCCATTACTCCAAAGATGTGGTGCGAGCTACCAATCCTAAATCATTTGGGGGCTAGGGGTCTAACCACCCCCACAAAAAGAAAACGGTCATGGTAGTTAGCTACACTTTTACTTTTATTTTATTTTATTTTATTATTTTTTTGTTATTTTGAATGAACCACCTAAATTTTTTAATTGCAGGCCCTACAATTTAGAAAAATTGTAAGAAACTTTGGTTGGCTTGGTTAGAGAGGGAACTTGTGGCAGCACCTTTTGATTATGATTGATTGTACATTCTCTTATGGAGCTTACAATATTTCAAGATGTAAGTTAGGTTCATTTCATTTGCTTGATGAACCACAGGTCCACAAAATTAATGATCTAAATAAATGTGAAAATTCAGGGGCCAGCCAAGAAAAGAAAAGTTTGGAATTGGGCATTTGTTATCTTTTTAATTAAGAAAGATGTCCTATGGTACTCATTTGTTATCTTTTTAGTTGAGAAAGATACCTAGCTATTTTATGAATGCAATATCTAAAGGGCAAACTAATTACGAGGAATTTTTTTAATCCAATATATTAATTAAAGTGATATGTGTCTAAAATTTGAGAATCATATGCTTTATTAAAATAGAAATGTTATTCTTCACACTACAATCACACTTACCGATGTGGCATGGACTAATAGTCCTTTGATCAAAGTTAGTTGATCCAAGGGGCTACTAAGCCATACCACTTAGTATAGTGTGAAAAACAACATTACTCCTATTAAAAATGCATGTGAGAATGACATTTCCTCACATGTATTTTTAATGTAATGCTAGAAACTATATTTTTATCTCACAATTATCACATATTATTGACATGTGAGATTGTCAAACCAACCCTTTGATCAATCTTCTTTTTTTTATTAAAAAAAAAGTTGGTTAAGATTGTCAAGTCAGCATTATAAAATAAAAATGTGATTTATAGCATTACTCATTTAAAATATATGTTATTTTAATATACTAAATTTAAAGAAAGTCTGCTAACACAATTTTTTGAAATTTTTTGTCCGTATCTAAAAATGCATACGAGAATGGCATTTTTTTACATGTATTTTGAATGTAATGCTATAAATTACATTTTTATTTCACAATTATCTTATGTTACTGACATGTGAGATTGTCAACCAACCCTTAGATCAATTTATTTTAAAATAATAATAATAATTAAAAAATTGACTGAGATTATTAAATCAATATTGTGAAGTATATATCACATTTCTCATTTAAAATACATGTGATTTTAACGTACTAAATTTAAAGAAAGTCTTTTAACCCAATTTATTGAAAAATTTTGTCCGTATCTAAATGTGCTAAGCAACTTATCCAGCCCAATTTTGGAACTGCAGGCTCACCCAAGGCTATCCCTCCCCGCTAATGGGCTGGCAAAAGATTTCCTCGGCTCTTGTGAAAGTCAAGCCCATGTTTTGAACTCATTAATGGACAGTCAAATTACATGGACCCTAATCTCCTGTGAGGTTTGAATTTGAAACCTATCACACAAATGGAGGTCACGTTCCCACAGGGTTTAGATTGCTCCCGGGTCGAATAAAAAGGCCCAAATTCAGGCCCACTCATTTCAGCCTCTTCTAAGCCTCTTTTTTTTTTTTTTTTTTTTTAAGGCATTTTAAAATTGTTTGGATGAATTTGCGGTTTCAAAATATATGATCTTTCTTAAATAAAAAAAAAAAACACTTTTCGTAGGGCCAAATAAATTCTAAGTTTTTTACAAATTGGACAAAGTTTTCTTTTAAACTGGGTTGGAGGAATTTTTTTCAACCTAATTTATAAAAGTGACATTTGTCCCCTAAACATGTGAGATGCACATGTTTTTTTAATAGTAAGAACAAAGTTAAAATAAATTTTATTAAAAACTCACCACATGTTATCAAAAAAAAAGAACACATTTCACTTTTATACACTAAGTTAAAGGAAATTCTTTCAACTCAATTTGAAGAAAAACTTTGTCCTTACAAATTTATTTGTGAATTAATAATTTGTGAAGTAATTAAGAATGTAAAATTGATAAGTAAGTGACAGATTAATTAAATTAATAAGTTAAATTTATTATTTAATTGTTTTTATCAACGGTCAAATCATTTGTGATTAGAAAAATTATAATATCTTAATAGCACCCCATTTTAAGCCTAATCCTGAAGCATATTACTTTAAAATTTTTTTTTTTTTTAAAAAAAAAAAAAAAGAAGCTGTAGAAAGTTGATTGGAGTTTGGATAAAGTGGAATATCGGACCATAACCGGAATATGCTTTTTGCGTTTCATATTCCCACGCACCCACCAACCACGGGAAGATTAGGTGCCCACCAAAGCATGCTTCATTGTCATCCCACTCATCCATCCCATCCCATCCCATTCCAGTCTATCCTATCCAGTTCAACCCATTCCATTCGCTAGCAAATTACGCGAAACCTCTCTTTTTTTTCCTTTCTCTTTTTTTTCTTTTCTTTCTAGGTAAGAAGTTTACCATACAGCATAATTACTGACCAGAAGATATATGGTAAGAAAAGAAATTTTATATTTTTTATAAGGTGAATTCCAAAAATTTAATTGTTTTCCACAGAAAGAGGTTTTTTTAAAAAAATAATTTTGCCTCGTACCAAATTTTTTGGACGAGTAAGAGAATTCCCCAATTCTTATTAAGGCAATTTTTCACAACTTCCAATCAATTGCTAATTAAAAGAGTAAATCTACGGTTTTTACAAGCATCATTGTAAATTGTAATCTCACTCCCAACTGATATGACAGAATTAGCCCTCGTTTTCCAATTATATTTCGTTTCTTTTAAGGTAAGAAACTTCAATACACAACATATTTAGAACTAAATAGGAAAGACACAGCATCATTTGCAAGACCCGCAAAACACATTCATTCCATTATGAATGTATATATAAAAATATGTAGTTTTTTTTTTTTTTTTTTAAATGAAACATTTGATTCCTAAGTTCGTAACTGTTAGTTGTATGTAGCGTTTTATATATAAGATTGACTTGGAGTTGAAGGCCAAAACATCAATACCGAACCAGATCTACCAACCATCCACACTATAATAAACTTCATATTTTTGTTCCTCAAGTGTTATTCTCAGAAATTTTCTGTTCAAAACATGTTATTTAAAAAATGGTAATTTGAAAATATAAATTTACAAATAGCACTGATGGCTCTTAAAACACGATCCATAGTACTACATCATGACTTTAATAAGGATATAAAATTAATTATTCTATATAAAATAAAGAACTAAGGACTAGAAATCCAAAAGTAATTAAAAATTCCCTAAGATCCAATAGATTCGAACCGATCTTGTCACCAAAATCCCATCGGATTCGGATCCAATGGAACAAGATCATAAATCAACCGCCCACCAGCCAAGTGAATGTTAGGTAAAGCCGAAAAGGTACAACGAGAATGATCCGGTGCTATCCGAATCATCGTATAAACTATACGCCATCAAAGCAATCATCAATCTGAGTCGTACAAAGCGCAAAAAGTAGCAAATCGAGAAAGCCAACACGTGCACTATGAGTGTTATATTTTTCGATATTCCCGAAACTACCCTCTTATACAATTAGCATCTACCTTTCAGGGCGGAGAGTCCAATGCTGAAAAGACCTTCATGCCCTTACGCACCAGAGTTAAATGGATCCGGCTAACTGACTCTTCGAGACTTACATTGGTTAGCGCGCGCTCGGATTCAGTCACTCACCAACTAGACTGAAAAAGATCTGTGTTAGGTTTAACAATGTCTACCGCTCTCGTTGCTAACGGCGATGTCGCTGCCGGAAAGCCGGCGATGGGACGAGTAGCCTCCGTTTACAGCGAGGTCCAGACGAGCCGTATCGACCACGCCCTTCCTCTCCCCTCTGTTCTCAGAAGCTCCTTCAAGATCGCCGATGGCCCCGTCAGCTCTGCCGCCGGCAATCCAGGTCTTTCTCGTCCTCTCAATTCCCGTATCGGATCCACGAGTCTTTGTTGATAAATCCGCATTAGTTCTCTTGTTTGGCTGCTGACAAAATTCAAGGAAAAGAGAAAGGAAATGAAGCTTTGAATTTGTATTTCGTGCTTTTTTTTTTGGTTCTAAGGAATAGGAAAACTCTTGGTTTCATAGTTTTATTGCGTATTCCTACTTTTTCTCTTAGCCGCCAAACAGAGAATAGAGGAGGCTTTTGGTTTCTGAGATTTGAATGTATTGCGGTGTTTTCAGGTGAGATCGCGAAGTTGTTTCCGAATCTGTACGGGCAGCCGTCGGCAATGCTGTTGCCGAGCGAATCCGACACGGCGCCTGTTCAGAAGCTGAAGATCGGCGTTGTTTTGTCCGGAGGCCAGGCTCCAGGAGGGCACAATGTGATTTCTGGAATCTTCGGTGGGGATCTCATCAAACAGATAATTCGACATCGTTTTGTAGACTAATTGTTTGAATTTTAGTTGAATATGAATCCGTGTATTCGTGGTGCAGATTACTTGCAGGACCGTGCCAAAGGAAGCACATTGTACGGGTTCAGAGGCGGTCCTGCTGGGATCATGAAGTGCAAGTATGTAGAACTGAATGCAGAGTATATTTACCCGTACAGAAATCAGGTGAGACCATTTTGTGTTACTTGCAGTATTCCATGAATTTGCAAAGCCTTTGATTTAGTTATTAGTACAAGTGGATGCATGTGAATCGGGCTGTTTAGCTGTTGTAAATTTCTGATTGATGGTTATGTGGTGGAAATCAGTGTGTATGGAAGTAGGAGAGTGGACATGGAGATAATAAGTTGTATCGTGAATGAATGTGAATATGACTTGGCCATAAGGAAATGCTAAGCGGATGCTTAATGCGAAAGTTCTGCTTAATGCGAAAGTTTTAGTCACTGTATATCTAATCTGGTAATGGAGCACATGCATTTGTGCGTGTTAAACCAATGGGATTATCATATCTGATTCGCTTGTAATTTCAATTTATCAGGGTGGGTTTGATATGATCTGCAGTGGGAGAGACAAGATTGAAACTCCAGAGCAGGTGAGACTCTCTTCTTGGCTTATTTAGGCGTTTGCTATTAAGTTTGTGTATGCAAACTCTAACCGAATGCGAATGAATATGATATTTAGTTTAAGCAAGCTCAAGAAACAGCATTAAAGCTTGATTTGGATGGACTTGTTGTTATTGGTGGGGATGACTCCAACACAAATGCCTGCCTCCTTGCTGAAAATTTCAGGTATGTTATGAGGACAAGTTGAAATAATTTTTTTTTTTTTTTGGTAGCTTGAAGTAATCTTTGCGTGTTTATAAATTTTGCATTATAATTATTTTATAATAGGAGAATTACAGTTAATTACTTCATGTTTAATCATGGTTTCAGAAAGATGCTTGAAGTTATTGATATCACTCTTAGGTGCCTCGTGTTGGCAGCAGTTGATTAGAAATTGAGTGAAAATGGTTTTGTGCAATGCAAAAAGAAGAGTATCCCCTCTTAGTGCTGCCATGTCTTTCTTCCACTTTCCCACAGGGATTCTAAAGTCAAGAAAGCAGCTTTGCTTGCCTTTGTAGCAGAACTCTCATTATCTACTCCTACGGATAATTCTGATCTCTCACTGTCCTCCTCATGTTTATTCATGCATAGAAACTCTATCTATTTTGGCCATCCCTTTTGTCAGAATCAAGCCTAGAGGACTTTTCACATGTGTACTGGAATAGTTTGTATGATCTCTCATTTTAGTCCTCAAGTAACCGATGGTTGAACTGACTGGGCGTTTTAGTATTTTGCTGTTATATTTCTGCATAAAATTATTTGTCTTTTCCCGGTAGGATTGCATTAGTGGTCATGTCTGTTTTATTTGTTCAAACAGGGTTAAAAATTTGAAAACTCGTGTAATTGGATGCCCTAAGACCATTGATGGTGATCTGAAATGCAAAGAGGTCCCTACAAGTTTCGGGTTCGATACTGCTTGCAGGGTAATTATAACTATAACTCAAATTTTCACTCTTTGTTTTTCATATATTTTATCTTTCATGGTTTCATACGATGATATTAGTTATATGTCTATTCCATAATGTGTTGTGATCTCATTTTCTGAAAATGTATTTCTAAAATATCATCCATGTGGTTAAGTGAACATTGTTGTTATGAGGCACTTAAAAATCTTTCTTCATGTTTATGATAAAATGTTTTTATATTCTTGCAGATTTATGCAGAAATGATTGGAAATGTCATGGTTGATGCCCGGTCTACTGGAAAATATTATCATTGTATGTATTGCGGGTTTGAGATTCTTACAAGTACTGTCTGTTTTTTCTGTACTGTGTAGTCGCAAATCTATACACATGTATGAGTTGTAACCATCTCTGCCAATATTCCATCACATTATCTCATCTGTTGATTGTCAGCTTGTCCAGTTCTTTTCAGCAAAATACCTATAACTGTGTCCATGTTTGCAGTTGTTCGGCTTATGGGGCGTGCGGCTTCACACATTACACTAGAGTGTGCTCTGCAAACTCATCCAAACATTACCATCATTGGAGAAGAGGTATCTTCATAAATCTATTATTTTACTTTCAAATGACTTGTGTAGCAAGTATAGTTGCTCATGATTTTTCAAGTAGAAAAAGATTTGTTAGATTTTCATCTATCTTTATGACAGTCAACACAACCTAAGTATCTATCTTTGTGATAATCAATGAAACATAAGATCTGACTGAGACCAACCAGACCCATCTGAAATAAGGCGGCTTCAAGTAGTCCATTTATGGACTAACAGCAAATAGTAAACCTGAGTCCCTCCTATTATCAGCGGACTGGATCTAAATTATACTTCCTGGACCCACAATCCTTATTCTGACCAAGTACATATTTACTTAGTTTTGCATCCTTCCTTACTGCGCACATAGCAGACCAAGGAAGATTGCTTTTCCTCATGTGCCGAGTAAGTATCAAAGCGGGCTTTACTCATATGGACAGGTGGCACATTGACCCATCCTGGTCCTCCCTGTATAGTTACTGTTGTCTTGTCTCCACTGTCTAGCTAGAAGTGCAGCCCCCAATAGGAGTCCCTATCGGTCGCATTTAACTTGAAGATAAGTTTTAAGTTGTTAGCGTTCAGTGCAATTGCTTTAATATATGATTTATGTTATTAATTTTTTTATATTTTTATTAATAATTTTTTTTTTTTTTTAATAATTTTTTTTTAAGTGGGTTACCCGTTTGGACTGCAATGAGATTTTTTTAACCCAAGTATGTGCAGTATGCATCAACAGTTCTATTACAGCAAACCTTCAGCCTTTTATCAGGAAAAATTGCTTTGAAAAATCCAACTGAGTATTGTTTGTTGGAAACTGTTAAAAAATAGTAGTCATCCAGTACCTTGATATCCCTTCTCCATGGAGATTTAGGGATGCATTGTAATTGGTTGGAAACATAGAGCTGGTTAAAAACAAATAGTTGGCAATGGTAAAAACTAGAAAGTAGTAATCCATCATTTTCTTAGAAAAGATTTCCATGTGCATCTAATTAGAATTTCTCTTGCTGCAGGTTGCCGCCAAGAAGCAGACGTTGAAAAATGTGACTGACCACATTGTAGATGTAATCCGTAAACGTGCTGAACTTGGTTACAACTATGGTGTTATACTTATTCCTGAAGGTCTAATTGATTTCATTCCTGAGGTATTATTGGTGAACATGTGATCCAGTACTATGTTTTTTATCCCTCCTTCTAGACTGAATATTCAAGGAATTTGATGCACTGGTGTTTTACAAGTACATCAACATCAACATCACTTTGTTCATCTATACATAAATTGTTACTTTGACATTTGCAGGTACAGCAGCTTATCTCAGAACTGAATGAAATTCTGGCCAATGATGTCGTAGATGAAGGTGGGCTATGGAAAAAGAAACTCCCAAGTCAATCTCTACAACTTTTTGAATTTTTACCTCAAGCAATCCAGGAACAATTGATGCTTGAAAGAGATCCTCATGGGAATGTCCAGGTATTTGTTTCATATATATTACTAGTTCTGTATATGATTTTTGACCAATCTGGGATTTTTGTAGCAATCAATTCTTAGTTTACATGTGTTTTATGCAATCAGGTTGCCAAAATAGAAACAGAGAAAATGCTTATTCAAATGGTTGAAACTGAGTTGGAGAAGAGGAAGCAGGAAGGTGCATATAATGCCCAGTTCAAAGGGCAGTCCCACTTTTTCGGGTACTCATATTCTTTTCCTTATAAGATATCATCATTTCAAATCACAATTTCCAAATTGATTTTTGCCTTGACCGCGGGTCTTTATGTTGCTGTATGTGATTTGGACATTAGGACTTGAGGGCTACCCTTGATAAACCTGATGATCCCGACTCATTAACTTAACATTCATCATTTTGATAAATTGATTCTTATTGTTCACTTTGTGTGGCAATTTATATTGAGAAATGTTGTTTTATATTCTTATCCAGGCATAAGTTGTTGTCTTCTATGTAATTTTTATGTCTGTAGGTACGAAGGGAGATGTGGTTTGCCAAGTAACTTTGACGCTAGCTACTGCTATGCATTGGGTTATGCCGCTGGTGCTCTCCTTCACTATGGGAAAACTGGGTTGATATCATCGGTCTGTGGTTATTTCCCTTTTTACCTTATGCTGCTTAATCTCCTTTTTTTTTTTCACTTTTATTTCTTTCTTTTACTTTGCTGTTGATTTTACATTTTCTGTTAAAGTTCAATTTTGTGTTATCATGTCAAATGGTGAGAATCATAACTAATCGAAATTCCTGTATGTGCCTTTCATAATGTCTCCAGGTTGGTAATTTGTCTGCTCCAGTTGAAGAATGGACAGCTGGTGGGACTGCATTGACTGCATTAATGGACGTCGAGAGAAGACACGGTATTGTAACATTGGTTAGCTGTATTGTAACTGCTATTCTATTTAAGTAATAAGTTCTTGGGGAAAGATATTCTTCATGGAACTGCCATGGTAAAAGGTTATATGGATTCTTTCTATTACTATGTTAACCTTCGGAAGTTCTGAAAAAAAGTCAAAAGTATTTTAAGGATTTCAATCCATAATTGCACTTGGCGTATTTCTCAAGTTTTCTTTTTCTTTTCTTCTCAATCATTGAGCTCTTGTTGAAAGTTGAATTCATTTTCCAGGTAAGTTCAAGCCTGTGATCAAGAAGGCAATGGTGGAGCTTGATGGTAAGATTTTTTGGCGCACACTTCTTATGATGTTCACTTACGTATTAAGTTATAAGAATCAGTTGTAGTATATCTTTTTGTTCATGGTAGGCACGTGGCATTTGGCATATATAGCATGCTCTATATTAAGAGCACTACTTGCACCCTCACAAAAATTATTTTTTGGTTATTTTGGTGAGGCAATTTAACCAAAATGGTCTAAATGTCTATTTTTCAGCCTCACTACTTTAACAAAAAAAAGTAGTGAAGTAAACAGTACTCACCAAATTTAAAAATTACTATTCACTCACCTATAGATTAAACAACTCATTTCTCTCTCTTCCGTTTGTGCTTTTTGTTTTTCTCTCTTCCTTTAATAGTTAAAAAGAGAATAAACAAATCTTTGAAAAAGAATATTTAAATAGAATAGTGAAAGTGAATTGTTAAAATAGTGAGACTGTTAGGGTACTCTAAAAAAGTGAGTTGTCAAAATAACTTAAAAGTGTACTTTTGGTTATTTTTGTGAATAAAATTTGGTGAGTCTGTTAGGAATGCTCTATTCAATTTCTTTGTTATTCTCAACTTAGAAAAAATTATCAACAAGCTAATTAACTTGATGAATTTTCAGGTGCACCTTTCAAGAAATTTGCGTCCTTGCGAGACGAGTGGGCAATTAAGAATCGCTACATCAGTCCTGGTTGGTCATCAATTTCTTATTCATTTACCATCACTTCAATAAACTTTCTTATGGTCTTGTTTTATTCGCCTGGTTTGAGATCCACCAGATGCAATGCATTTTAGAACGGCCCAGATTGAGACAATCAATTTGAGGGTGGCCAAACAAACTCCATGGCCATAGGGTGGTTCGGCCAACCTTTAACTGGCCTGGCTGGTATGGGGGTGGCTGAACCACACATCCCTTTTAAAAAAAAAAAAAAAAAAAAAAAATTGTCATGATTTGGATAGTACATTTTTAAAAAAATGTTTCAGATAAAATGTATCACATCCGGGCGATATCCTAAGTATTGCACCCGGTCTCAATTTCTTTTGCCTCGGTCTTAGTCAGCCGAGCTTGTCTGAACATAGTGCCATTAAAAAGTCAAATGCAAACACATCCATCATACGATCCATTTCTCTTGTCACCATCATACTTCCTGTCATTTATTTTTATTTGCAAATTGATTACAAGCTGAATGGCTAATCTAAATCTGTGACCCGTCGTTGATGCTTTTCATTGCAGGTCCTATCCAATTTATTGGTCCAGCATCAAACACAGTTAATCACACTCTACTCCTTGAACTTGGAGCTCATGCTTAGGCAAATCGTTGAACTCGTGCTTTATTGCAAAAGTTCATATAATTTAGAGAGCAATTTAAAACTACACTGTTTTGCATCTGTGAGATTTCTTCCTTTTGTTTTTTACTGGGGAATTTTGAGATTTCTATTTTATTGTATCTTTTGTTGACACACTCGGTTTACAAAGCCTCCTTTCCCTCCTCAACACTTCTTTCTGTTTGACTCCCTCGTTTGTGGGTGTTTTTGTTCTTAGTCTGGTTGATAATGGGATGTTCTACTTCAAACCCCCCCCACCCAAAAAAAAAAAAAAAAAAAAAAAAAAACTTATTTTTCTACACTTTTTTATCTTTAAGATACTTCAAACAGATTATAACAGGGAAACGTTACCGACAGTTGAACAGATGAACTTCTGTCGTCTAAGATGGACTGCTATTGACAAGAAACGTGTCGTTAACGAGCGAATTCTTACTGTCTGCAAAACATAAGAATTAAGAACCAGCTGACTGTCATCGATTTTCACAAATCTGACTGTTCAGGTTAGGCGTGATGCTTGTGCTGGTAAGAACTGGTCCCCCAAGAGAAAGGACTTTTGGGAAGGCTTCTGAGAAAACTCCGAGAAAAAATATTAAGAAAACCACGCGTCTGCATTTCTGATGCAATTTTTTTTTTTTTTTTTAATCTAATTGAAAAGGAGAAAGGTTTACAAGGGAGCCGATGCAATTTTAAAAGCACCAGTCTCCTTATAGCTACAGCAGATGCACAAGTACATCAGTGTCTCTCTCTCTCTCTAAAATGAACATGGTTTTTTTTTTAAAATGATCATAGTTATCAAACAAAAAAACAAAAAGTTTGGGGTCCTATAGATTTTATTATAACATTTTTACCTATCTCACTAAATTTTACTCACCAAAACAATTAAAAGTACATTTTTCTCTATTTTAACTACTTACTTTTTTAAAAGCACTTAGCAGTCTCACTATTTTAATTATCAACTTTTACTATTCCATTAATTTTTTTTTTTCAAATATTTTTTTTTTTTTGACCTTTTTCAAAAAAATAAGGCAAGAGAGAGAAAATTTATATTATTTCTTATTCATTTGGTATAGTGAATACTATTTACTCACAATTTATTTTGGGTTAAAATGATGAGGCTAAAAAGTGAGGATTTTAGCCACTTTCACCAAATTGTCTCACCAAAATAACCAAAAAATAATTTTGGTGAGGATGTAAAGAATACTCTAACTCCATTACAAATTGACTTGATAGTGCACGAGACATTGTCATTTATTGCCACAATAAAAATGTAAATATTTAAAGATAAAGTTTTCTTCCAAACTGGATTGGAGGAATTTCTTTCAACCTAGTCTATAAAAGTGACATATGTCCATTGAACATGTGAGATGCATATGTTTTTTTAATAGCAAGGACAAAGTTAGAATAAATTTTATTAAAAACTCATGTGCATCTCATATGTTATTAAAAAAAAATGACATGTCATTTTTATAAACTAAGTTGAAGGAAATTCTTCTAACCCAGTTTGGAGGAAAACTTTGTCCAATATTTAATGGCTTTCGTGGTAAGTGTCAGTGTAGTACCCTTAACTATGACTAACAATTTTTGACACGACTTGTAAATCCAATACAAACATAATACGAAATTAGCATCTTATGATTAAGGGATCTGACTTATTTAATTAAAAAAGTTAGGTTATGGTTGACTTATATATTTTTTTACTCATGCATCCACACAGTCTAAACCTGACATGCTATGTTTAGAACTGGCAATTTTTACATAGTTTGTGAATCCAACACAAAATTAGCAGGTTAGAGTTAAAGAGTATGACATATTTAATTAAATAAGTTGAGTTTAAATTTACGTATATAATTTTATACATATGTCTCAATACAACTTAAATTCAACACACAAAAATGAACTGTCCCTGCCCTCAGCAGCAATCTCCCAGACAATTCATCAGCTCCTCTGTTATAAATAACCACACTTTAAGGAACTTGAATTTGTATCCTATTATCCTCTTATTCAATCCTTCCAAACAAACACGGGGTTAAAGGTGGCAAGTCTTGTAGGCATGACCAACAATTTTATTGTTTAAAACAAAAGAAAAGTAAACAAGAGGTATGACTTTTTCAGGGTGATCAGTTACTCTTCATTATTGAACCACATGACATGAATTATTGCCCACAAAGAACACACCTAATCTCTGAGTATGAAAAGTAGCAAAATCACAGAAATATGCTCTCTTGCCTCTGCTTTGCTGTTTGCAAATATTGGCTGCTTCTGCGGTGTACAACCACCCTCACTTTGATGCAGCTAAAAGGATTATCACTTTTTCTTATCAGCCAGCACGACTTGCTTCTCCTTTTGGGGCTTTAATATGTCAAAGCTTCTTCAATCACATGCTGCTGATTTGCCACGTTGATATCTTCCCATGTGTCTTTAATGGTCACGTGTCTCACCTTTTAGATTTATGTTAATCTTTTAATAATAATAACAATAACATATTCTACAATAAAAGTATTAAAGAATGTATTAAACTTCCAATGATTTTTACCTTCGTATACGAAAGTGCTTTAGGTGTGTGGTTTGCACAAAGATTGTATACAAACCTTTCATTGCGTGTAAGAGCAAAACTTTCAGGCAACTTGAACATATCATTACCTAGCTAGGGTTTTTTTTTTTTTTTTTAGCTAAATTAAAAAAAAAAATATATATATATATATATATATTGGAATCGATTATAATTTATTGACCAAATTACAGACTGTTCAAGCTCCCAATGAGAGATAGTCCTAAAGGAGCTTATTTGTCCCGATGGTCCGAGGTTTAAGACTTGCCTATTCGGACAAGTGAGTTATATCGAATCCATTCTCTTGATTAGACTGCAATTCAAGAAGCCAATTACATAGGATCGAAAAGATGACAAAAAAATCTTTTCCACCACAAATGTGTTAGAGAGTTGCTACAACACATTCTCCTTACCATCTTCCTTCTTTCAACATCTTGATTTTTTCAAAAAAATAATAATAATAATAAATACAAGAGAGAGGAGATGGTGAGGAGAATGAAAAAGAGCATTTTCTCAATGTGTTATAGCATAACTTTCAAGCAATCTGAACATGTCATTACCTAGCTAGGGGGATAGACACCAAAGTTGTACTTGGTTTTATCATTTTGAGGTGGGTTTACATTCAATTAGATTATCAGGATTTGGTCGCACCAAATTGCAGCCAGTTAGAGTTCCTAATTAGAGAATATCCTAATGAGACTTATTTGTCCGAACAATGGAGCTTGTCTATAGCTATCCGAATTGGTCGGAATTCAAAAAGTCAATTCGAGATGATCTCAAATATGACAAAAATGTCTTTCCCACCGCAAATCTGATCTACATTACACTCACTGAGAAGACTTATCAATAGTTTCATAACAGTGGTCGAATGGATAAGTGTTTAGTGCCCGACCAAAAAGAATGGATAAGCGTTGAGAAATGCAAATGTGAAAATGCTTAAAGCACACAAATCGTCGCAAGGGAAACGCCAAACAGTGCGATTACAGAATACCTTGTGGGGATTTGAATTGGTTGTTCTAGACATAATAATTTTATTATATATTTAAATTGTAATCAAATAAGCAAAGCATGTATAATTAGGGCGACAACTGTTATCTTCAATTCGAAGTGAAGTGGTTGACGTGGGAGGAAGAGACATATGGTGAAACCCCAAAAACCTCGTGCTATGAGCTATTATGTGGTCCGAAGTCCGAACCCATATAGCAGGATATATAGGTGCTTCGTCCAGAGTTCCAACCATTTGTCGTTCAATGCTTTGGGGATTACAATTTACAGGTCCTTTGACGGGGATTTCTCGAGGTTTGTCCGACTCAAGTTTATGATAGTCAACCATTAAAAGACGGTAATTTAATTTTCCAAGAAAATTTTTAAGTGGTTATTGCATGTACTAGAACGGATTCGAATCTTCGTAATGAAAAATTTTCATATATATCTAATTAGTATTAGTTGCCTTGAAATTTTATTAATGCTCTAGTAGGACTAAGTCAGGCTATAACTCAGTTGAACTTGAGGGAGCACATCTAGTTCCCACCGTCTATGCCCCTCATGTGCAGCTCCCAGCGAGTAGGTGCTACTATGTTTACGCTCGGCTAGAATACTCACAATTAATCTTCTCAGCCTACTTTTATTAATTTTTTTTAAAAAAAAATTATGATAGTATGGTCACAGGATTCCACTCTACATTTCATAATGAATTACCATTATAACATAACGGTAATGGTATCGAGTCGTATCAAAACATTAGTATAAAATTATATAGGTTAATCATAATTCGATCAATTTAATTAAATAGACCAGACCCTTCAATCAGAATCCGTATCGGATTCGTGAGTCGTTTGACTTGTTTGTAAAAAATCACTAGTATTTATATCGAGTTCAGATTGTATCAATGTATAAATAATAAGTATACGACTATATAACCAGCTCTATTTGAAACATTCTATAGATCAGTAAAAGAAAAAAAGAAAGATTATAAAATCCAATAAAACACTGAAGGATAAATTAGCAATCACATATTTATAGTCATTCAACTTGACTATTATATTATTAACAAAATAATGACAATATTTCAATGCATCATTATTGACCCTCCTTCACCTGCTTTCCTCTCTTAGACGCTTAATTACCAAATCCAATAAAATACTGCACCACAATAATTAAAGTTGTACCCATTCACCTTGGCTATCATATTATTTACAGTATGATAACAACAAAAGAAAGACTTCACATAGTTCAGGAAAATTATTAACCCTCTTCCACTGCTCTCTCTCTCTCTTAAAATGCATAGGGAGGCATATTATGAGCGACAAAGAGACGATGATCTTTCGTAATTAGGTTGCCTAAATTGCATGCAATTCAAAGAATCGTACGGATTTTGATCCGTAATATTAGAGAATGGCTTGTGTTAATTTAGTTGATTATGTAGTGGTTTTTTTTGAGGTTTTGGTGGTTTGTTTGAGGTTTTGGGCTGTTCTCAGAAGATTGAGATTAGTTTGGCTTTTTGTTGCTGTTGAGGAACTTGTTTTCTTTGTGTGGAATGAAAAATGAGTCCCATCAAAATAATAATAATAATAATTTAGTTGATTATGTGCTATAGGAAACTCATGCAACCTTTATCATTTCTTCTTTTCTGGTTTCTTGGTAAAGGAAAACAACTTATGTTCTGTAAGATGTTTTTTACTCCATATTTTAATTCCTAGATAATTTCATCTGATCAAGATAATTATTACGATTCTTATAGAATATGCCATAGCCATGGTATATATCGAATAATGGGATGATTAGTATAATATTCCCATTAAAAAGCTGCATCTAAATGCTTAAAGAAATCATTTTCTAGCTTTCTTTAGCATGAGTTACAGCTGTTGTAACACAAGTTCAAAACTTCGTACGTTAATATCACATAGTTGGTCCCCATTAATCTTATATTGTCATATTGTTGTCTTTCCAAGATCACCTTTACCTCCACCAACGCATCAACATGTCCTATCTAAATTATATTAAAAAAAAAAAAACAAAGCTTGTACTTTTTATGTGTTATTAAAAAAGTATGTGTTTCTCACTTGTTAAGAAACACATAACAATTTTATAGACCGAATCAGAATAAATTCTTATAACCCAATTCAAAAAAAAAAAACTTTTTCATTGGGCATATTCTTTTATCTTTTTATCAAAGGGACAAAGAGAGAGAGAGATCTAAAGTAGCTCTTTAGAATTTTGGAGCACACCATTGTAGTACTATATTCCTAGAATGAATCTATTAGCACAAGAATTTAACGAGACATGAGTACAGCAGCCATGCCAGTGGAAAGGGCAATGGCTTTTTTGAACCCCTTCCTTGCATGTTGGATTTCCATGTCATCCCCCACCTCTCCAATTTCACAAAACACAATTATCAACATAGCTAACATAGGCTCTACTTATTCAAAAGTGCAGCAGCCTTTCAAGCTGCCGCCTTTGTTCTTTTAATGGGTCGGCTCGGATCAGAATCTACTGAAATTCTTAAAAAAATTTATTTTCTGAAATTTTGAATTTAGGCCGTCCGTTTTCCATCTAATGGTCATTGTTCTGCCACATGTCCCATTATTAATAAAATAATAAATATTTATTATTTTATTATTTTATTATTTTATTAGTAGTGGGACACGTGACAGAACAATGACCCTTAGATGAAAAATAGACGGGCCGGCTTAGATCTAAAATTTCAGAAACTGAAATTTCCTTAAGAATTTCAGTGGATCTAGATCCGATCGGCTCATTGATTTAAATCTTTCTCAATAATTACTTTGTTAGTCAATTGTCGTGGCGTCTTTTAGAGATTATTGTTTGAGTTGTCTACCTATCTTTTGTTTATTACCGATATAATTCACTAATTCCCCTTTTCCTTTTCCTCATGTGAAAAAAAAAAAATGATCGAAGTTTTTGGTAATTTCTTTGTTCATATTGTTTGAAGTTTTATAAAATTTACTTATCCTAATAAAATTTGGACAATTCGTCTCTCTGCTCGAGTAAGTAAACTCATAAAAATTCTATTATATTTATTGTCTAAATTGTTAAGGAGGATAAAGCAATTTATTATTTATCCATCAATTTCATACCAGCATTTATGAAGGTGGGTCTGGAACGGTGGTCCGCCGGTGCACTGGATCATTAGGAGGATTTAGATTTAGAGCATGCAAACAGTGCTAAAAATCACATGTGCCCAAGGCCACGAGGCAGTAGCTATCGAGAAGGCCCTGTTTGGCGTGGGACCCTTCTCATTAATGTAATAATGCTGTTTTTGCCTGCACATGGCTCATCATTTTGCCTACAAACAAACCCCCCATTAACAAAAGGGCAAAAAAAAAAAAAAAAAAAAATCCCTCTCAACCATTCTCTATCGATCTCTACTAGATTCCAAACTCCCCCCCAACCCCAATGGCTTCACCTTCACCACCCATATATTTGATACTGAAGATTTGCAACCGTGTGATGTTATTTTACACCTAAATCTTTTGCCCATCACATGGTTGTTGAAAAGCTTCTGTGGGGGCCACTTAAGTACATTGCTAGCTTACATTTTGGTTACTTATCTTGTTATAAAAATAGTGACGATTATAATTTTTTTTTTAAAAAAAAGAATTTGATTAGATATGAGTTATTAAATAATTAAATTCATTTTTTTATATTTGAATATTGTTAATAAATTTCTTACAAATTAGCATGAAGAACATTGTTACGTGACATCAACTTAATACTTATTACCTTTATAAATTGACGTTAATTATAATATATAGGGTAATGTTAGGTGTTTTTCTAGTGTTCTTCTGGTGTCCTTCTAACTGTGATGTGACTTTTAAAATCACCAATAGATTAAAAGTCAATTATGATAATCTTAAATTCAACCGTAATTTTAAAAGTTACATCACAGTTGAAATGACACTAAAAGAACACATAGCATTTTCTTAATCTATATGACACTTTATCACGTTAACTTCTCTCAAAAGACTCAAATTTTATTGTTTATTTTTTTCATTCATACGGCAGTCCAGGGCTAGCAAAATAGGTACCTTGCCGGATTCATTTACTACCCGTTTATCTTATGCATGTATTTTTATAATAAGATTCATCTAAGCATCATAAAGAATAGTTACATTCATATAATAAACGGGCACCTATTTATTTGGTAGGTACCTGTTTTACTAGCCCTGTACGACACCACGTGGCATTCATGTCAACTCCAAATTTATAAAGAAATATAAAAGGAGTTGTGTATACACTGTATACTAAGCAAAAAAACATTTTTCCACGTCACTGTCGTATGCCTTGCATTTTTGTCCATCCGATGGTGGAGATTAAGGGTGCGTTTGGGAGTGCATTTTTTAAAAAATAATCTGCGATTTTAAACCAAATCGCAACTTTAGGGTGTTTGGGATTACGATTTTAAAAACGCAAATTTAAAAATCGCAAAAAAATCTGCGATTTCCATAAGCTGATTAGAGGGTGCTTATTTGAAAAAGTGCGAATTTAAAACAAAATCACGATTTCTATTAAAAAGATATTTGACGCAATAGTTACCTTTTTCAGAACGGGAATGAAAAAAATACCAAGAATACCCACCTAAAATATATTAAAACCCTTCTTTTCTCTTTTTTTTTTTTTTTTTTTTCTTCATCCTTACTGGTAATTTGGTCATGAAACCGCAATTATATGTTAATGTTATCCAAACACTCAATTGATAAAAAAAGTACTTTTTAGTATGTTTTACCAAACGCCTGTGCTATTTTAAAAAGTAGCGATTTTAAAAACGTAATTTTTAAAAACGCAATTTTTAAAATCGCACTTATTGAAATCGCACTCCCAAACGGGCCCTAATTGTTGGCATTGGTACGGTGGGTCCTTTAGCTTTCTGGTTCTGGTTATTGACACGCTGTTCATTTTTATCGTCTTCCGGAAAGTCGTATAAACTAATTCTCAAGCAATTGCGGCCGAGAAGGTCGCCCAATTTCAGAGCACCGGCGGTTGCTGCTGATAAATTATTTCTTCACAGCCTGCGGAAGCTCATATGTATATAAAAGGTTATAAACTAGCATTTTATTTTTAATAATATTAATTATACATATAAAAATCACTTGCTCTAAGAACATATGTCAATATAATAATCTGAATTTTTTTAAAAAAGATTTAACCCAATTTAAAGGAGACTGTAATGAACGATGATTATGTAATGGATAAAGTTTTACTTCAAATCAATTTACGAAAAAAATAATAATAATAATAATTCAATTTATTAAACTGATATTTATTCTTAAATCATATGATTCTCACATGCAAATTTAATAAAACTAACATATCATGTACATAAATTTTAAAAATATATATGAGAATTACGTCTTCTTCTAAGAACGTATCTAAATATATCAATCATAGAATTGGGTAGAAATGCTTTTTTTTTTTTTTTTTTTTGGGTTCACAATCATGGCTGCTGCAACTTGCATTATGAAGAAGATTTTAGGTGGCAGAATAATTTGGACTTTGGAACAAAGTTGGTGAATCAAATAGGGGGGAATCATGGCGGTGGATATGTCAACGCTCAGAAACATTTGTACATATGAATGAAGGAGCTCCATGAATCTGAGCAACTTGGCATTCCCCACATGACACCATGACATGACATTATTGCTTTTTCGTGTTATCTCATATGAATCAAACGTCTTTTTATTGGAATATGATTCCCAAACAACCTAGATTCAAGAGTTAGATGGCTCTAATAATTCAGACAGCTCTATAACTACCACTCTAATTCACCATTTAGTACAACTTGGGTGAATAAAAGATTTAGAATGTTAGATACAGTAGTGACCACACGCCAAGAAGTACTAGAAGGAGGTTGAAAAGATGACAAACGCTTAGAGAGGTTCATCGAATGTTTGACATAAAAACATCTGACACTTAAGTTAGTAAGGGTGGGAGGAAAACAAATTGATATAGTATGAAGTGTATAAATGAGTACTTGGAGTTGGTGAAGGGTCATTTCTTTCTTATATATGAATTTGGAGTCTCACACTCAGATTAATGTTGTTAAAATAATCAAATGTTATTGAGTACACAAACGATTCCCTCCCGCGAAATATTGAGAGAGGCATCTGACGTGAGAAAAAAACATTTTCTAACATGGCAAGAAGGAGAATCAGTTGTGGTGCATCCACTCGAGCTACAAGTGCATCATAGTTTTAGATAGGATTGGTCTTGGGCCTAACCGACGAGCCTCTTCCTGACCCATTGGCCCTGATCTATGCTGATAGGTCGTTGACGCGCCTTTCAACGTGCGCACCTTATGGGCTCTTCTATAATGGAAG
Organism: Corylus avellana; assembly: GCF_901000735.1. Lineage (NCBI taxonomy): Eukaryota > Viridiplantae > Streptophyta > Magnoliopsida > Fagales > Betulaceae > Corylus > Corylus avellana. Next base: position 48,852,731 of record NC_081542.1, on the reverse strand, counting down.
ATTTAGCTACATTTGGGTCTAAGACTGAGGGGCATTGGGGCAAACATGCCTTATGGACTCAACAGAGATGGGTACAACATAGGATAAAGTTTTTTCTCCATATTAAATTGAAGAAACTTTTTTCACTTTCTTATAGCCTATTAAACTGATATTTATCATTAAAGCATATAATTCCTGCATATATTTTTAATATTACTAATAAGGTATTTGAGAATCATATGCTTTAAAAATATGTGTCAATTAAAAAAAAAAAAAAAACTGTGTTTACCATAATGGATATCCCCTGTTGAAGATTAAAAGACCTAAAGAATATTCAAAAAGAGATGATGATAGAATTAACACATTGAAGTATCATTTTAAACCAAAACAATATGAGCATCATTCATCGTTGATTCGTTTCAATTAGGAAATGGACCATCATTGTTCGCTTTGCCATACACCACATTGACTTTGATATTAATTATTACAAAAAATATATATATATATATATACTTTTATATAACGTGATAGGAATATCATAATTCAAAAGTACTTTTAAATCTAAAAGTTTAAACTTAATTATATTATACCAATAATTCATTCTTTTATAACTATATATAAGTAATGCAAACTTAACTTCTGAGATCTTACAAGATTAATAATTCTTTTTTTAAAAAAATTATATATATATATATATATAATGGAGGGATAAAATTGATAGGTATATAAGAATTAAGGAGGAGTTATTCCAATAGAGTAATATTATCAACTTGGTTTCCCATGTTGTTTTGTACTACATGACGTTGCTTGTTCCACTCATGATGGACCCAACCCATCCCCCACCCGGGCCACCCCCACCTCTCTCTCTCACACACACATCTTTTATCACTCACTCGTCACTCTCCTTTCTTTATTGCACTGAACTCTGAACTCCCTGTAAACCCAGGAAACCTCCCCCTCCCCATCTCTCTCTTTCTCTCTCTCTAGGGACATGGATAGCCAGAGAGTCAGGCCAGAGGCGCAAGCCTTCTCACCTAGTGGCAGCGGGAGACGAAGCAACTGCTCCGCCTCGCCCGAGTTTGAGTTCTGGATGATCCGAAACCCGTCCTTCCCACAACCCAATCTCGTCTCCGCCGACGAGCTCTTTGTCGACGGTGTCCTCCTCCCTCTCCGCCTCCTCCCCCAACCAGACCCTTCCCCAGAACCCCCCAACGCAAACCCAGACCCAGAGCCTCCCAACAAAAACCCAGACCCAGGACCACCCGAGTCCGCACCCTTTTCAATCACCGAGTCAATCGCCTCGTTCAGCGGGTCAAAGCGCTGGAGAGACATTTTCAAGAAAAGTAGTAGTAGCAGCAGCACGAAAAGCCCAGAAGAGAAAGACAAAGAGAAAGAGAAAGAGAAAGAGAAGAAGAAGGCAGAGAAAGAGCGAAAGGGTGGGAGCGGGGCGAGCTCGGCCGAGCTGAACATCAACATATGGCCATTTTCGCGGAGCAGATCCGCCGGGAACGCCAACACCCGACCCAAGTCTGGTCCCGGGGCTCCGGGCACCCGGAAGGTGAACAGCGCGCCGTGCTCGCGGAGCAACTCGGCCGGCGAGTCCAAGTCGAGGAAGTGGCCGAGCAGTCCGGGCCGGGCCGGGGTCCATCTGGGTCGGAGCAGCCCGGTTTGGCACGTCCGTCGTGGAGGAGCCTCGGCGCTGAAGAGCTCCGAGCCTGTGGTTCGGTTCGAGAAAGGCTCCAAAAAGGACGTGCCCGACACGCGCCGTGGCAGAACCGCCGCTAAAGGTGTAGATGGCGCGCCGAAAGCGAGGGTTTTGAATTTGAATGTGCCGATGTGCATTGGGTATAAGCACCATTTGAGTTGTAGAAGCGACGAGAATAGCGCCGTTAATAGCGGTGGCGCTGGTGGCATCAACAATAATCGTAAAATTATTGATAATGGCGGTGGAAGTGCTAATGTTGGAAATGGTGGTAATATTTTCAGCTTGAAAAGTCTATTTACGAAGAAGGTGTATTGAGATGAACGTAATTAATTAACTGTCTCATTATTTATTATTTCTTTGAGAGATTATGTTACTAGTTGCTGTTAATTTGTTGAACTTTCTTGTTGTTTTTGTGGTTTTTTTTTTTTTTAATCTTTGTAATTAATAGAAAATGTAGATTTTCTAACTTTTTTCAGATTGGGTTGTATATGGAATTTACTTTTGTGTTGCTAGTTCTGTTCATATTTCAAAAGTTTACCTTTTTTTTTTTTTTTTTTTAATTTATTTATTTTATGTCGGAGAACCTCTCCAAAGCAGGGCCTTTGGATTCACTCTTACAAGGTAAACTTCAGTTCCATGCACCACACTCTTGAAAGTTTCCTTACACAAAACTGATTAAATCATTGGCTTTTCACTAGGAGGTGTGATCCCAAGAGATTGTTTGCAGCTCTAAGGTGTTGAACCTTAGATCTTGAAGAGAGCAAACTTTAATAGAATGCTTACTTTTATATTACTAGTTTTGTTCATATTTCAGAATCTCTACTTTTTTTAATGGTTATTTTTGGACAAAATTTTTCTCCAAATTCAGTTACCAAAACATTAAATTAAGAAAATGGGGAAAGGTTTTTTTTTTTTTTTTTTTTTTTTTGTCATAGACAAGTGATGGAAGCCGTGTTTTGGTAACATATGTTTTTCTTTTTTACATGCAGAAATGTCAACCTTTCATGGGATGGAAGAAAATGCTTGATTAGTGCCAAACCTTGTTTGGATCTACTCCAATTTCTGAAATTAATCCAACACTACTCCAATATAATTAAATATTGACAATAGTAACTATGTTTTGGGTTTCAAACGAGATGCCCATTTTCATTACCGTAAGCAGAGTTGCATTACAAATAACCGACCCAACAACTGAATACTAACCCATAACTATTACAAGACAAACAATAACAGGCCCACTAGCCCCACCACTACGACTACTACACAATCTCATAGCCTCACCAAATATTACTACTAAAAAAGCTAAAAATCACGTTTCTATACTTTTTAGCTATTAACTTTTTTAAAGCATGAGTAAAGATAAACAGCACGCGGCGTGCCCAAAAAAAATTATTTGCACGAGCACGCCATGTGCTGTGAATCAGTTCTCTTTAAAGCATTATCAATAATTTCACTATTTTAACTATTCACTTTCATTATTCTATTTAAATATTATTTTTTAAAAATTTCTTTATTCTTTCTCTAAAAATCTATATTTGTAATGTTTGCTTTTTCTTGAGGGTCGTATTCTTGAGTATCTATCTTATTCTAATATAATATAATATCTTGTAAACAGGTTCGATCCCAACGAGACACGTGACACATAATATCATATCATATCTTGTAAACAGGTTCGATTCCAAGGAGATAAAAGCATTTCCTCATCACCGTTGCAGTCGCCTCGCATAGCAAGAGACAAGAGTCTGCTTGTTTCCTCAGCCTGCCCAACAACCCAGCCAAAGTTTCAATAAGACAATGTTATTTAAGAAAGCTTTTGTATTTATATTTATATATTCATTTGCATTTTGCTTCCATGGCCCCTACCAAACACCATTGAAGAGTCAATTGGCCGCTTCAACCCCAAAGTGTGACTTGGTCAAGACAACACACTTATAAAGCGTAAGAATGAAAGGTGTTTGTGTTTGTGAACAACTACCTTGCAATTGTTATAGAATGTCGTAAAGTTTTCTGCCAACTCATAGAGGTATTTACACAACAAATTTGGTATGAGAGTGGTGCAGGCCTCCTCAACGATCTGAAAAGTGAAATGGCAGATGCCGCAATCAGATCTATAGACATCATGCAGCTAAAAAAGTTACAATCATCCTGACGCCATAATTAAATGACATCTTACCTCAGAAAACCGAAGCAGAAGAAGCCCCAATGCACGTTCATTCGCATGAGCCAAAACTATTGCCCCAGTCTATCTCAAAGAAAAAGAAAGTAAAGGAGGGAAAAAAAACTATGAAGGTTTAATTTGCACTTATTAATTTAAATTTAAGTTTATTCACTTTTCTTATGATTGGTAAGTTACACATGCATCCTGTGAGACTTGGAACCCACAACCTCACCCTCCACCTAGGTAACCGAAACTTAACATAAGACTTTAAGGTATATATTGCTGGAAGTAGGAAGAAAACTTACATTCTTCAACCCTTCTGTGTCTTTACCACATTTCCCGATGATTGAACATATTCGAGCATGAGCATACAGCAAATATACGGCAGTGTTTCCCTGCTCATATCAATTTTAGACAAGTTAGAAACAAATACAAGTGGTAGCAGCTGCAACAAAGTAGTAGTTGCAATAGTAACATCTAAAGCATAAATGGGTAGAGAGAGACTATATAGACAACAAAACTTTACAGTAACTATCAGTAATCAGTTTTTCTGCCAACTCTAAAGGTGATTCATAAATCAATACAACGCAGTAACATGACAACATAAGAGTAGGCATTGCCTAAATTATTCTGTAGCGTAAAACTGATCTAATATATTTATAGCTACATAGCTTAGCTTCAGATAATCTGCACACCCAAAAGCAGTGAACGGTAAATGCACCTTATCTTTCAACATCCTATCAAAACTAAACTCATAGTCGGTTGATCTGTAATTCATCAAATCAGCATACCTGCCAAAACCATTTTAAAATTACAGATTAATGCAATATCAGAGATAAAATTAATAAGAAATATCACTATGACCTTCAAAATGAAGTGAACAACAAAAATCAAACCATATGATGGCAAAATAACTTAACTTCATATGATAGCTAGAGATTCAATGTCTTATGGTGGGGATACTTACAAGCTACAGCTCATACTATTGTCTGCAAGAACTTATATAGCTTTGTTTATAGTATTGATGGTATGAGTATGGAAAGCTTACTTAACAGCACCATAACCAACGGCCTCGGCAATTTGCTCAAGCTCCTCTTCGGTCCATTCTATGTCCTTACCTAACAAAGATAGAAGAAATATTTACGGATTTCATAAGTTTATATGCTTAGCAGTAAGAACTTGTCATAACAACAGACAATATAGATACATTAATGGTCATAGGTCTGAAAAATAGAAGATGTGACATAACCAGGATTATATAAACAAGATACAGAGAGTGAAACCACATGGTGACAGATAAAACAAAAAATAGGCCATTCACCACCATACCACGATTGATAAGGGCAGTTTTACTGCGACTCTTGGCTTCATCAAGTAAGTCAACTAGCAAAACCACTTCACTGCTGCGAGTTCTGAATCGCTTCCTATTTTCTCCAAGAACAACACCAAAACCCACATGGCAAGCTTTAGGGTACATTTTACCATCAGCTGGCAGCCAACCTGCACGTTTGGCAGCCTGAAATATAAAGCAAATGCGTCTCTAACTTTATACTTCCAATTGCAAATTAGCAATAGTACTACCCATGAAGACAGTTTATTCAAATTACTGTCAACTACCAGTTATGAAGATTAATGCAAACAACATAAGTTCAATGACAAACAACATGCATAAGTTACCAGAAAATGGTTCATGAGATAAGGCTTTGGACACATACCTTAAACACCATATCAAAGTGTTGCTTCTGACCAGCATCAGTAACATATACAATCCACTCAGCTTTCTCTTCATTAAGGCGATACCTACACATTGTAAAGCACTGAGCAGTCAAATAAATTAGTGATAAAAACTTAAGACAACTGCATAGAGAGTAAATAACAACACCCTTACGTGCAACCTATCTGGAGAGTGACCGTGGCGAGAGGGAAGAAAAAAAGAAGAAGCATCTAACTGTTCAATCAGTTTACATTGCTTGTCATTAAGAAAAAGTCGACAAGGCCAGCCATCAATACATGTTAGAGATCAAACAGTATACTTTATCTTGGGCTGTGAAAAAACCCGCGCAGACATCTGACCATCCCTCAACAATGTTTCTGACAGAAGCGGGTCGGATGTTGGAAGATTTTTTAAATTCAAGACAAAGTGTAGTCGGAAGTCAGAACAGGGGAGGAATTTCCGACTCATGCTGGCCTGATCTGATTGTAAATAACGATATTTTCAATGTCACAGATATTGAACAAGCCTCAATGCATGTAGTGGCTTAGAAGAACATGTAAAAAAGACATTGGTGTGGCTTGTTGTTTGGTGTTTTAGGTTGCTTAGAAAAATGCATAGAAAAAGTTGCTAAGCTTCGCACACTATATATATATATATATCAGCAACAACAATCCATAGGAAGTCATCCGCAATTTATTCCTTAAAGCATTAAGCAATTACTAGATAATTATGGCAATTCTAATGTCAGTATTATTCTTTTGAGGGTACTAACATTTAAGACACTTTACTAAATTATGCGACTCGGATAGTAGAGGAAATAGGGGTAGAAGAAATGTACATGAGAACAGCTAAAGGATCATAAAACTAACTACTAAGGAATTAATCAACTTCACAAAGTTCATCAGAACCAAGATAATAATAGTAAAAAGAGCTAACCAAAGTGCAGCTAGATCAGTTGAAGCATAATTGTAACCACCATCACTGTCTTCAATTAAATCTTTGCTAGTCAATTCCTTCAAAGCCACAGGTATATAGGGATTGTAGAAGCTTTCCCCCTGTCAGCAAGAAAATGCATATGCAAATATACATATCAGTTTGTTGGCTACCTTTCAGTAACTCGCAATTAATATAAGATTTGATCCAAAAATGCTAGACACTAAGATCTTAGTAGTCTATATGAAAGCAAGGATCCATCTGCATTTCATGCAACGTTCATGAAAAAGCTGTAATGTCCACACTTTCAGTTTATTTTGATTGCAAAACTACTATAAAGTAGTAATGTGTCGTTCATGTATGTCATTGCTTAAGCAATACTGAATACCACAAAGGCACCAAAAGTTCAGCAGGTCTGTTACTAAAGCTCACATTGCAGCCAACAATGTTATTTAGTTCGACGTCCACCCACCCCCTTATCCCCCCAATCCCTCACCATAAGGAAATAAAAAAGAGAGGTGCAACCAAACAAACATCTTATGTAGCTTAGGATGTTTGCATCACTTTAACCCTCGTATTACACATATCTTTGTTACATCTAAAACTCACATCTACTTAAATGGGTTACATGTTATTTATGCTACTTCAATGCACCAACATACCTAATACCTGACCAAACCCATCCCAGCTCTTTATCACCTTAGCCAAATGAATAATATACAACTTTCACTCTCGATATGCACAATGTAAGAAGAAACCAAAAGTAAATAACTTTCTAGTGGCACCATGATGTCAAATGTTTGCATACCTTTTCCTCTAAATGAACTCCAAGCCGCTTATAAACCTCGTTGAACTCTGTCTGACTGATTTCGCAAATCTGCACCCATGCCCCAATGTACTTCGGGTCCCCTCCCTATCAAAAGTTGAGCCATGCCAACCTCAGTTCTTAAGATATTGCATTATCTGAGATATCAACCTCAATCCTTACACTACAAAAGTAAATAAATCACCTGGAGGCAAACCACTGCCTTTGTGCCTTCTTCTTAAACTCGGAATCATTATCAAATTTCTCCTTTGCCGACTTATAGAATGTCTAGAAAAGTGAGATTCGAGTTAGAATAAAAATCAATCATTTAATTTTTGCGTTTTAAGAATATATGACAAAATAACTCATCTTGAAGCATATCTTAACTCCGAGTTTATTTTGCCGGAACTGGCAAGAGCACTTAAAATGTGGTGAGGTATATTTCCTAACAAAACAATTCAGTTTGACCTCACTATCTCTCTCACATTTTATTTTAGTAGAAAGAATAATTGTTAAGAGTTGCTAATTCAAATATAATATATACCAAAGATTTTCCAGTTTACTAACAAAGAAGAGCAAAAGGAACAAATAAAGGGCGTTGTCCAAATTTCATCTTTCCAGCTTACTTGCTGTTATAAAAATGTTAATAGAAACAACCACCTTCAATGAAGGGTGCATCTTATATATGACAGCACGAAGTTAATCCATTGAAAAAAACAGATGATGAATACACCACTAATGACTATTACGTGATTGGATCAAGTTGTGACTTAAAATGAAAAAGTGCAACATCAACTTGGTAAAGAAATAAGACAAGATCCAACAAGATCTTGATGTTTCCGCATACCTGCAGATCTCCAACAGCAGTTTTACTAATATTTTCCCAATTTGAAACCTTCTCAAAGAGGTATTCAATCAACATACCAAACTGCAAAACACATAGGACAATATATGTAATGTGCCAATGAAAAGGGGAAGATATTCTTCAGTATATAATAACTCATATTTCAATCAATTATGAAACAACAGCCATTTAACTATGGATGCTCCAGTCATTATAGCTCACACCGAACATGAGTAATCTAGTCTCTAAAGTATGCAAAATCAGAGTATTGGATCCTATCCTTATGAGTAATCTCAAAGTTCAACATCATTATAAGATTACCCAAGTGGAACTATAAAGCTAGCAAACATAGCATGTAATGCTACCTTTATCCAATTAGGAAGACCTATTGGAGATGAGAACATGTTAGATGACGGAAAAAACTAGAAAGAGAGATTATACTCACCACTGTCCATCCAGAAATCATTTAGATTTTAAAGTACATTAATACAAGCTAATGGATTTGATTCAAAGAAAACGAAAACCAATGACATTATCGGTTTATACATAAAAACAAAACTAAATTCATAACTTAAGGCCTTGTCAAACACAAACAGCTTCTACATAATAAATACAAATTTTCACAACGCAGATTTACCTGAGTACCCCAATCACTGACATGGTTTCGCCGAAGAACTTCAACATGTGAAAACTCAAGCAAACAGGGCTAGCGTGTCCCCAATAATAGTAGACCTTAGATGGCCTACATGCAGTGCTTTTGCTATATTAGGTGAAGAAAAATCAACAACGGCCCTTTTGATTGGAAGCTGTGGTGCCCAGGTATCAGCACCATTAATTAGCATTTTTTGAATACCCTGCAGCAGCAATATTTAGAGTTAACCAACCATAAAAATCTTTTATATCAGTTGCAATAAAAATAAATCTCTCCCTTGCTTTTAGATATATATTATGAGATACTGTGACATTCACATATCCTGACGTAGCTACAGACTACAGAGCACGATTCTATCATATCTGACTGAGGGAGATTTCGCATGATGGCCTACAAATACAGAAAAACAATGGAGATAACTATCCGATACTATCAATTCAAAGTTTAATACAGATATCAAGACCATCCATGATCAAATAAGTTATAATAACCAAGAAGAACATAGAAAAGTAAAGAGAACGTCAGTGTCAATACCTGTCCAACAGATTGGGGACTCTTAAACTCAGCTTCCTTTCCTTTTATTTCATTCCATATGTCCATTGCATTATTACTGCACCAAACACAAAACACTTGTAAGTAAACCCCATAACTACAATTCACAAATATTTTCATCATACAAGTGAGTGTAATACCATTGGTAATCGCCATATTTAGCATGGCTGCATGCAGCAACCGACGGTTTTACATCCGGCAAACTAGGCACCGTTGCCTTAAGCGAGGCTTCGAACAATTTCTCCAGCTTTCGCATCAAATCTCCCACACTTGGCTCCTCCTATGGCACAATCCAAAATAACTTTTTAGCAACAACTCAATTACACCGCAAGACGAAATTGGCATCAAAATAATACAATCTTATGTAATCGCGAGTTAAATCAACTTACATTCGCCATTGTTGAGACTGTCATGAGTTTGCACGAGAATTGAAGGGAAAAGGCGCGGGGATTACAGGTTTGAGAATGAGAAGGAATCCGGCTTAGGTGCTATGGGAGACGGTGTGAGTCGTGTGACGGCACCTAAACTGTTAAAACAACCAACGTTTGAGATTGAATAGGAAAAAAATAATAATAATAATAACGGTTGAGATTTAACAGAAAAAATATTAACTACAGCACCATAACCTAGATAAATGCTAGGAATATTATTATTATTATTATTATTATTTTTTTATAACTTATTAAATTAAGGGTTAAGTACTTTATTGTTCATGTGGTTTAATTTTAATTTTTTTTTTTTTTTTTTTTTTGTCGTTGGTTTATTTTTTTAGGTACTTTGGTTTGCAAAGAGGGAGATGGTATATCCGTCTAAATTCGTTCAAAATTTGACGAAACATTATATTAATACCAATAATAATAAATTGATAGAGTTCATATAATTAATTTTAAAAATATATATTTTTTAAATTAAAAACATTAAAAAATTAATTTAAGAAAAGTTTTGTGAGCGGGTTCGAGTATTATGTTAATGACATTTTTGTGTCTAGTGGCTTTTTTTTTTAGGGGAAATTATCTTTTCCCCGTCAACTATCACGCGATGATCATTTCTCCCCATAAACTACCAGCTTTACATTATGACCCCATCAAACTACCATTTTGTTATTAAGACCTACATTCCATCAGTCAAGGCCGTTAAGTCTAACGGTCAACTGTACTGTTCACGACATATGTACGACATTGATTGACAGAGGGGAGTTTTTGGTAACGAAATGGTAGGTGGTAGTTGATGCGAGAAATGATAATTTCCCTTTTTTTTATTTGTCATATAAACTGTTTTTCATTGTTTTATTTTTGGATTAAATACTAAATATCCTCTGGGGTTTTGTTGTTTTATTTGTCCCCCCTAGGATTTGATTTTTATTATAAGAGGTCCATGTGATTTTGATAATAGATCAAATTAGTCATTCTAGTTGACTTAATGGAAGTCTACGCGGACTAATCAAATGTTGACACGTGGCACATACTTAATTTTTTTTTTTAAAATTAAAAAAATATATTAAAAAAAAAAAAATTGGGGTTGGCTCCTTAGCCATTTGGGGGTGGCCGAAACCACTCCCAACCACCATTGGGGCCCCTTAAGCTCCATGGGGGTGGCTGAGACACCCCTAGTACCCACTGGGGGTGGTTTCGGCCACCCCTTGGGCACCAAAGGGGTGGCCTAAGGGGGTGGCTCGGCCACCCCCATCCGGCTAGATGGGGGTGGCCATGGCCAAAGTGGGTGGCTCCAAATGGCCAAGAGTCACCCCCAATTTTTTTTGTGTTTTTATTTTTTTAATTTTTTTTTTAAAAAAATTAAGTATGTGCCACGTGTCAACATTTAATTGATCCACGTGGATTTCCGTTAAGTCAACTGATAAAGGACTAATTTGGTTTATTATCAAAACCATATGGACCTCCTGTGATAAAAATCAAACTCTAAGAAAAAAAAAAATAAAGCAACAAAACCCCAATAGGGTATTTAGTATTTAACCCTTTATTTTTTTTTCACCCAATGGCTGAGAGAGAGAGCCAAACAACGTTGGCTTCCCACTTTTCCACTAATTTCTGAGCAACGAAAGCGAGCAAGAGAACGATGGTGAAGACTGAGACTGAGACCGAGAGAGAATGAAAGAGAGAGCGGAAGAGAGAGAATGAAATAAACAAACCTTGTGATCAGAGCTTCGGTGGGATGTTAAGCACGGCTGAGCGGGACCAGCGTAGAGTGAGGCAGAGAGGGAGGGAGGAGTGACTTGTGAGAGAACTGAGGGAGTTTGGGAGACGTAAGAGGGAGGCATGAGAGTCTTGAGAGAATTGAGGGAGATGGAGGCGTGAGAGAAACTGAGGGAGCACGTAGAAATTTAGGAGGAATAGGTTTTTTTTTTTTTTGTTTTTTCTTCTTTATGTGTATCAGCGGGGCGGGTAACCGCTACTCAAAAAATTCTATTACCGCCCCCCATCCCGCACGAGTTGGAAGAAATCTAACCCATATCTACCAAAAATACCTAAATTTGGCCGGGTCGGGTTTGCAGATTGGACGGATTTTTGCCCACCCCTAAACTCTTGGGATGCATTTGAACAGAAATCCGCCAAATTAGCGGAGAAAAATGTGTTTGGGATGGAATTAATGACGGTTGTGATTTAGGTCAACTATAGTGACTAATTATTTATGTTTGAGATGGAATTAAGAACTTTTGATTTACTTTCATACGATATGAAGTAATTTATAATTTAAGATAACTATAGTGACAAATTATTTATTTATTTCAATTTTTTTTTTTTTTGGTTTTTATTCGCCTATTGGTTTTTTTGTACTTTTTAAAATTTGCGTTGGTTTTTTTTTTTTTTTTTTTTTTTTACAATTATTTTATTATTTTATTTGTTAAAAGAATTGGCATGTTATAAAAATATAAAAAAATAAGTGACGTTTTTGATACATGTTGGTTGTTTGATGGACTACTTTGCTACCAAAACTTTGACCCACCGAGCGGCACCTTCCGCGCCACGCTCGCCCATACAGAGAGAAAGAGAGATCAAAAATCACACTGACCTCGCACACAGCCATGGCGGTTCTGGGCCGACTAGTGAGAGCAGCTAGGGAATGGCGTACTGTCCCCTCCCCCAAAGCCCTAATCCCGACCCCTACACTTCCCCGCTCCCGTGGATTTCCTCGCTGCCTTTACCACCGTACGCTTCTCTAATTCTTATTTTCAATTATCATTTTTGTTTCACTGTTACGTTTCTCTTAGGCATAGTTGTGATGTGCGTTAATAATGGTTGGCTTTAATTGTGTCATCCGTGTAATTTTAATGCCTATTGTTATATAATTAAGCAAAAATTTATGTTTAGTAATGAACCGTGCAGGGTGTGGTGAGCACCAGAGTCATTCTAATGCATCTGAAGTTCGGCCACTAAGATCGGTGCCCCATGCTTATTCTGTATGTCCAGCCGTCTTGGCTGGTTTGTTTGGAGCCGGGGTGCTAGAAATGGCCTGTGCAGATGGCGACGAGGTTTGTGTAAATTGATTGTTCTTGTGTATGCTATGTTGGTCATCTATGGTTTTTTCTTACAAAAAAAGTAGTAATTATGTTTGTGTGCGCACACATGTTGTTACTTGGAATGTGTGTGCTTTGTGAGTGGTTATTATGTTGAAGCTGCATTCTTTGAACTTGGCTTTCTCCAGGCTGCCGTCAATTGTCCTTTGCCGTCAGAATCTTCTCCAAAGTATGCAGAATTGGAGGAAACTGCCAAGAAAGAACGACAGCAAATTGAAGAATTGCTTCGAAGTAAAGGAATAGCACGTGGTTCTTATCCCCGCTTTACTGTTGGTGTTAAGGGCCAAAAGGTTGTTGCATTCACTTTTTTAGAATTTACTGTGTTAAATATGGTTCATTTAGTGGCCTCTGATTGGTACTACTTCACTTGTAATTTCATTTAGCCTATAGGGATACATCTTGGGCCTTGATAGTTTCTTTATCCTTGTGCAGTGTAAATATTTCTAATGCATGATGAGATTCAAAATTTGATATTTTTGTAGTTATAACAGGGTAAAACCATGAACTTGCGTCTCTAAGATCAGTTTCTTTGAAAACGTCTTCTACCACTTCTATTTCTAGTTATTCCAGGAAAATTTGTGTCTGGATTTTATTTGAGGTTGCTTTACTCTTTTCTTTAATTTAAAATTAAGTTACAAATGCAGTTCCTTTTCATTTAAAATCCATAGTACGGGAGTACTTCTGTACTTGAAGAAAATATATTTGACAGAAGCGTATATTGCATTACAGGTCACTATAAAATTCCAAATTCCTCCTGCATGTGAAATTTCACAACTGATTACAAACCTTGTTTCACATCTTGGACTGAAGGTTGAAGAGCGGGGTGGTGGCTCAGATATGTTGTTGCGTGCTTGGGACAGGTTAAGTCACTTTTAGCGTCGTTCAGTTGTCTTTTTGTCCTAATTAACTGTGAGCTTCTGCCTTATGTTGCTCTTAATTTATGTCATTATCTTTTAAAATGAGTTTCAGTATCCTTCAGTTGTCTTTCCATTCTAATCAACTGTGTGCTTACGCCTTATGTTGCACTTAATTTATGTCATTGTATCTATGTTAGTCAGGGGCATTACTTGAAGTGTACTAAATAAGGCTTTCTGGTTTGTGAGCTATTGCAGCTCAGTTGCTTGGCAACTCACACTTACTCATCCAGAGAAAAAGATGGAAGTTGAAGGGGATGTGGGGAATTCAAAAAATATAAGCGCAGTTGACAGCAATTTATGCATCCTCATATTTGGATCACTCATTAGCTCAGAAAAAGCTGTTAGTATTCATTTGTTTTAGTTGATGAATCCATTATCCCATGAATTTTTTATTTTTGCTTTTTAGTGCATCTTATTTATCACAAATAAAAACTTGTGAATTAGGAGATTTTTCTTATCAGTTAGCATAAATTGCAGGAAATTGAATTCATAAAGCCGGGGAGCTTGAGTCCCAAAGAGCTTGATGCTTTTGTGTCTGCTTTAGAATTAGCTGGTGGGAAGTTGGGACAGAATAAGACATTAGAAAGAAAACCAAGGGAAGGTACTGCAAGGGTGCCATCTGCAGAAAAAACAGTTGCTAGTCTTGAGTCCATGGGAGTGAGAATTTATGGACTTGATGAAGCCCGTGATTTTTCCTCAAACAGTGAGATATCATGGGACAATATTGCTGGATATGATCAGCAAAAACGGTATGTAAGGACTAGGGTGTTTTGCATCCATTGTTGCTATATTTTCATTTGAATTTTGTGTACTATTCTATTTGTTAACTTATGAAAACTTTAACCACAATAAGAATGATAATGAGGTGGGATCTCATGGCCTATGTTTAGGAATAGGCATCAGCAGCAAAAATATTCGCCTCTTTCTTTTGTAAAAGTTTTTTGCTTCTAATGTTTTGAAACAGAATATGGCTGCTTGTTTGCATAATGAATTATATGGCAAACATGGTATTCCATGCGAAGCATGTTAACTAATTCTTGTACGTGCATTAGTTCAAGGACTAGGTATAGCCTGTACTATCTCCATTTGAAGAGCCAGTAAAACTACATAAGTCAAGTAGTTTAGTTATTCATTTTTCTTGTTCCGATGATCTCTACTGGAGACTGCTCATTGTGGTTAGTATTCTCTGGTCTTAGCATGTTTATATATTATGTCTCTTCTTTTTGTACTTTTACATTTGTTTGATTATTGGTGCATCCATGCTTCTCTGTATAGAAGTGCTTATGTATACCTATCTTTGATTGTTGGTTGTGTAGAGAGATAGAGGACACGATACTGTTGGCTCTGCATAGTCCTGAAGTATATGATGATATTGCTCGTGGGACTCGGTGTAAATTTGAGTCAAACAGGCCTCGAGCTGTGCTCTTTGAAGGTCCACCAGGTATGCCCTTTTAGCCCAGACTAATTAGATGTCTAGTTATGTTTGAATTCATTTACTTATGTAGTACTTGCAGAATATTTCCCCCCCTCCTTGATCATTTTTGTAAACTATTGAGGCAAGTCTCTAGCTGATACATAGAACTAAGTCGAACTTGGCACAAATGCATCCAATTGATGATGTGATGCACAAAGGAAACAAAACATTAAGCATTTTAAAAGATGGGATCTAATGGATGGCACATTTCCACTAATTGCGCAAAAGCAATCTTCCCAACTTGTCAAGCCAAATTTTTCCTCTATATTTTTTTAATGGGACTAAATTGTTTGAACACCTAGCAACATGGGATTATTAGCATGTTTTTTCCAAATGTATCATGTCTGTGTATAATATTCAAACTGCTTTTGTGTTGTTTGTTGGGGGGTGATAGGAAGTCCCATTTTTATCTTAACAAAATTCTGCATTGCATATCTTGGGACTATTTTGCTTGCCTTCTGAATATGAAAAGTGAGAACTGTCCTGAGGTAATTAAGTTTTTCATTCTAGAATTTATATTAGATGTTAGACAAGCTTATTACTTATCAAAAAAAAAAAAGATGTTAGACAAGCTTACTGATAATGAATTTGAATTTCAGGTACAGGGAAGACATCTTGTGCTCGTGTTATTGCTAATCAAGCGGTGAGCGGGGGGGCTATATACTATTTCAATAGTTCTTATGTTAGGATTGAAATTTACTGTTTTTATTTTTCTTAAATACTCTTTAGTTGTAATCAGCTGCTTTTATTTACCTAGGTATATGCAATGGTTTAAAAGCCTTACATTACTGCTACTATATTTTTTGGTGTTGTACGAGTAGATTCTGCTAATATGGTTTGCACTGCACATGGGTCAAATGCTTGCGTTACCTGTTGGTCTGCCATATAAATTGGAGCATATTAACTTACATTGACAGGATTTGGATGCGCATGAATCACAAACTTCAAAATAGTTCAAGTAGGATAGTATAAGATTTTGATTCATCGCTCCATCAATGGAATCACTTAGTTTTCTGTCTATGTACTTGAATTTTTGATGATCCAAAAGTTTTCTGTCTGTGTACTTGAATTTTTTATGATCTGAGAATGAGCTTGTGCATTACTTGACAGGGTGTACCTTTGATGTACGTGCCACTGGAGGTTGTCATGTCAAAGTACTATGGTGAAAGCGAACGTCTATTAGGCAAAGTGTTTTCGCTTGCCAATGAACTCCCTAATGGTGCTATCATTTTTCTTGACGAGGTAACTGAAGCTTTTGTTGCTTATACAATGACTTTCTTATATATTTTGCAATAGATTATATTATTCTGTGTGTCATCATTCTTGTCCTTTCTTTTTTATGCTTAGTGATCTTCTTTATCTTATGCTCATGTTGCAGCTGTTTAATTTCCTATTAAACATACTATTGCTTCCTATCACAGATTGATTCCTTTGCTATTGCTCGTGATAGTGAAATGCATGAAGCTACACGCAGAATCTTATCAGTGTTGTTGCGACAGGTGAAACTGGGTTTTTCCGTTGCTTTACAATACAGGAAATGAGCCGTGTAGTTTGTCTTTCTAACATTAAAGTTGTTTATTGTAGACTTGAAAGAAAGGGTTTACACTCTACAGAAAAGGGTCTGGATGCCCATGTCATGTTATGTGTTTTAATACACTTGTGAATTTACTATCAGTGGCTGTTCTAATTGGGATATTCTGCAGTTATCGCTCTGCCTTTAATCTAGTTTTTCCACGCAGATTGATGGATTTGAACAGGATAAAAAAGTCGTGGTAATTGCTGCAACAAATAGAAAGCAAGACCTTGATCCTGCTTTAATTAGGTAAGTTGGCACACATTTTCCTCTGTAGATGACAATTGTACCAAGAATTGATGGGAATGTGTTCTAACATTTATTTTATCCATGTTGTTTCAGTCGGTTTGATTCAATGATTACTTTCGGCTTACCTGATCAACAAAATCGTCAGGAAATAGCAGCTCAGTATGCAAAGCAGCTAACCAAACCTGAATTGGATCAATTTGCAAGAGTTACAGAAGAGTAAGTTTGACCCAGGTTATGGCACATTCTAGAAAACATGTGGAATATGCCAATTATCTTCTATTTCAGTTCAATTTAGCTCAATTAAGTTGACCCCAACTTTCAATTATCTTCTTACTACTTTTTCTCTTTTTGAAGTTTGACCTGACTGATTATTTATTTAAATTGAAATTGACCATTATGTGTGCATTGTTCATCAACTTTTGAAAACCTAAATAGAATAATTTTGTGTTTGCGTTATTGTTAATTGTCTTGCAACTTTCTCTGGCCCTTGCCATTTCAGAATGTCCGGAAGGGATATTAGAGATGTATGTCAACAAGCTGAGCGATCGTGGGCATCAAAGGTAATGATATATAGCTATTTTGTTAAAATTCTCTTTTCATCTTTTGTCTTCTATTCTCAAAACAAAAATATTAACAAACAACCCAAAATATAAAACTCTCAAAACTGTATTCACATTTTGTCACATCATAAAATTTTTTGTTTCCAAACCAAAAACCAAAAAACACTTCCCAAAACATATTAACAAACATTACATCAATCTTTTCAGTAGTATTAGTCCATTTTTTCTTTCTTTCGCCTGATCCCATGTTATTGTTGACAACTCTCCATGATTTGATAGATAATTCGAGGACAAGCTCCTAAAGATGCAGAACAAGGGGGTCTTCCTCCTCTGCAAGAATACGTAGAGAGTGCCATGACTCGGCGGAAGGCTTTACTTAGTATTATTGCAGACCAAAAGGTTCAAAACTCTCGTCCTCTCGGAAAGAACCCTCAGTTGGATTTATGTTGATTAAGGTGGATTGGACCGGTGGTGTTGTATGGAGAGAGAGGGTTCATAGACAGCTTTGATATTTTTGCAGTAAATTTTATGCATTAGGTTTTATCAACAGTAAATTTTGTAAATTTTTATATTATTTTACATAATATAATAGCTATTAAATGAAGATCTTATTTCATGCTTTTGCTGATTTCCTTTGATTAAGGTGGATTGGACGGCGGTGTTGTGATGGAGATAGAGGGTACACGGAAAATTTTGATGTTTTTGCAGTGAATTTTATTCATTAGGTGTTTATCAACAATAATTTTTTGTATTATTTTATATAAGTATAATAAATATGAATAATATTACTCTTATTCTTTCACTCTCGCTCACACTCTCTTACCCTTAGGTGACTCTCACTCTCATCATTGAATCAATATTCAATAATAATTTATCTTAAATTAATAGTGAGAGCGAGTGCCACCTAAGAATGTATGTGTAACATTACTCTAACTAAGGATGTATGAGTGTGCACCATTAATCTGATGGGTATTAGGTGGTAAATACTGATATTGCAAAACCATAATAAATTAATTAAAAAATAATATGTTGAAATGGGGTATAGACTAGGTTGAAGGAACTTTCTCCAATCCAGTTTGAAGGAAAACTTTGTCCATATTCATAGTAATATATACCCTATTACATATGGGAAATTAATCTGGAGATTTACTTCACTTAAAATGAAATGAAAAGGTTCTTAAGCAATATGGAGTATCACCAATACGCGATCTACTTTTATTATTATTTTCTAAAGGAAGAAGGAAACCATTACATAAAATTTCCCAGCATTTAGAGCCACAAGTAACTTCAAAACAGCAAATTGCACTGGATTAAACCAAACAGCAAAGCTCCTTCCCTGCAATAATTAACAACTCAGTAAGTCAAATAAGCCAATGACTCAGCCGAGTCAAGGAAAGAGATTCTTGGACTGCACCTTTCAGATATCGTTGGTGACTCATTTTCTTCGGCGCGCTTCCGCTTCCGACTTGGACTCTGGCGTGAGACAAACGAGGCAATCTGCAGCTGAGTCTGCAGCAGCATCCGAGTTAACTCGGCCTCCAACTCAACACGCCGCTTCTCTGCTTCCAATCGCGAAGCCTCCCTCGCCTTGGCCATCTCTAGCTGCGCTCGCTCCATCCTCAACAACGACTCGGAGAAGACTCGGAAGCTCGCCGCCAAATTGGCCAACCCGTGCGGCGGCTCAGACTCACCAACTGAGTCGCAGCTCTCCGAGTCAGAGCTTGCAGGTTGGTTGGATTCTTCGTCATCAAGGTCAGGGGCGTTCGGGTGAGCGCCTGATAAGAATCCTGCATCAACAGCATATTTTAAACGGCTCTCAGCGTTTCCTACGCCACGGTTGGCTCCTGTTCGACCAGTCTGGTCTTCCATTGCCCAATGCTTCCCTTTGTCCAAGAGAAGCTTAACAAGCACCACTAGCCTGTTGGTAAAGTTATTTTAATTCCTTACTCAACTATAGTTTTAAGAAATGGACAAAATTACGGTATGGACATGCTTAAGTTGGTTATTGGAAAGAGTACAGTTATGGTATTTAATTTATTATTTTTTTTTTTGTGAGTAATGCAATTATGGTATTGTCCATTCATTTTAAGTGAACAGCTCAAGATGTCATCACACAAGAGAGATAAGGAATTGATTGCATTGTAGGATGGCTTAACCACCTTTTCGGCCACGGGGTATAGACTGTAGTTCCACGATTCCAATGGTTCGGTGGGAGTGGCTAAACCATTTCAATCGTTGCCCTACTTCCTCTTTCCCTAATTTACAACCTGGGAGCTCATCTGGAATTTGCTGATTACAAATATTTTTTTAGCATAGCAGTTTTTATAAAGGAATTTGCGAAAATAATCCTGATTTTGTAGACTTCGAGTAGAACAACAGACTGGAAAGTCGGGTCCTATAGAATACTGCTAAGAATAGATCATGTGAAGCTGTTCAGAAGCATTTCCAGGAGTGGTGAACCAACTAATTGGAATACTTTGCCATCAAACAGCAGAGGTTCTTATTTGCAACAACCTTCCCGAGTAGTAAAATTCCCACATTGAAAAAGGGAAATCTACCTCAAATCTACAAATTCCATCAAAATCACAACTTGGAATGTAAAACTAAGACAAACCCACATAATAAAACCAACCAATAACACCCAATAACCCCCACCAAGAACCAGCTACAGACAAACTACACAAACAAAAATCACAAGGAAACAGCACTTGAATTTGCAGAATCCCACTAAATTTTCCAGCAAAACTGCCACAAATCTACCAGTAGATTTAAGAGAACCACGCATATGCCTTCAAAAACCAAGTCCAAAACCCATCAAAAACCTAAAACCACTCCATTAACACATACCCACTTTCTAAAAATGACCAAAATCTAATCCCACAGGCCACAGCCCCAAAAGAAATCCCCCTACCAGACACCTAAATTAGGTCAACCCCTCTAATCTTCTGCCCCCCAAAACCACCCAGCTGTTCACAGACAAACCCAAAAAGTTGCTAAAATTTTTCCACCCTTAAACCCACCAAGAAGATTCCCAAATTCAAACCCTCAAGAAACACAAGGCATCAAGATTCAAAGCCACTCATTACCATTAAAGAAAAGGGATTCAGAGAACAACGTTTAGGAAAGATGAAAATCAGCGACTGATAGAAACAAAAATCACCAAATAAAAGAAACACATGTAAAACTAACCTCAGGAGCTGAGAGAAGGAAGAGAGGAGGTTGGATGACAATGTCGATGGACGATGGAGAGGGGATATCTAAAAGCTTGTCGCAAAAGAGAAAAGGAAGAGGGAGAAAGAGAGACTTTTTTAGTGCTTACAAATTACAATCATCGAATTATAAGGTATTATTGTAGCTTAGATGGTAGTTTAAGAATATCGAAGAAATTCATTTGAGTAAAAATTTTTAAGCTTTTATCTAAATTTAGTTAAGAGAAACCGCCATTATGTACCAAAATGGCGCGCTTTAGGTGATGAGTAGTAGTGTTTATAATTTTTTATACTATATTATTGATAAATTTGATCTATTTAATTAAATAAATCAAATTTATATTTATATTTTCATACAATTTAAACTAAAATTAGAGCAACTAATGATTTTATACTCCGATCTTGATTCAATTCAATCATGACACGTCAATACAAATGGTCATCTCAAAAGATGAGTACAATTTATTTAAGAAGGGGCTCAATTCATTGGTTTACGCGCTTCAGAAGAGCGTGAGGTCACATTACAATATAACCCAAAGGAACAAAACTAAACCGACTCTCTTTTTCTTTCTGTCTTTCTCTATCGGAATCGCAGAAATCAATGGCATCACGCGACAAGAAGCCTTCGAAGCCCTCGAGCAGTCGAGCCGGCGGTATACGCACGCTCTCCGATCTGAACCGGCCGTCCGCCGATTCGGACAGCGACTCCGATAGCCCCCAAGAGTACTACACTGGTGGCGAGAAGAGGTCTCTTCTCTAAACCCTAGTTTTCTATTCCACTTTTTTAAATCCCTATTTAAATCGAATTTTCAGCTCCTTTGTTCAAATTTGATCTTTTGTTCCTCTGGAGAATGATTATTCTACTTCATTTCACTGTATTGGAGCTTTATTAGCTGCCCAAGTAGGTCTGTTTAGATGTTCTGTTGGTGTGTTTGGTTACCGAGAATATTGAATTGAAAATTTGTGGTTTAGAAAATATTGATGCAGTCAAAGAATGAATGCTTAACTTTCAAAAATTTAACAAATAAGGAAGTGATGATTGTTTACATTAGGGATGTGCTTGAGAAGCAATATGTATAATTAGAATTCATTAAGGACTCTGATTAAGATTTGCTTATGAAAGAGACCAATCACAGTGGGATATGTGATGCGTTTTCCTTTGTTTCCCTAACACGCCTGGACAAGATCAAAGACACATATCTTTGCCCTTTTGCCACACTTTCAACTGCTGTCTTCATTTTTACGATATTTCCTAGAATTCCGACTGGAGTCACTGAACCTTGCTTAGTGTTGTTTAATCACAATGTGCTAGAATTTTGAAAATTAAAAATTATCAGAGTTCAGAAAGGCATGAAAGATCTGAAACCCTTGATTTGGGAGAATGTTTTCCGTATAATCACAACAGATGCTGAAATCGTGAGGTGTAATGGTTGCACCGAATTCTTAACCAATATTGGCTATATTTTACATGATTGATTTAGAAATTGTAATCAAGCATGATCCTCAAATATATACTAATTTTTACCATTTATGGAGTTGTGTTACTGTTAGAAGTGCTTATGATATGGCTAAGATCTGTAGTATTAATAATTGCAGTGGAATGCTCGTCCAAGATCCTAATAAGGCAAATGATGTGGATGCGATATTTAATCAAGCAAGGCAACTGGGTGCAGTTGAAGGGCCTATTGAACAACTTGGTCCCTCTTCAAGCTCAAGCAGCTTTACAGGAACTGGTAGATTACTTTCTGGGGAAACTGTACAAGCTGCTCCTCAGCAGCCTGAGAGTGTTGTTCACAACATTGTTTTCTGGAGTAATGGTTTCACTGTAAATGACGGCCAGTTGAGGAGGTTGGACGATCCTGAAAATGCGGCTTTCTTAGAGGTAATAGCCATAATGGCTTTGAATCCTTTTAAAAAATAAAGGAGCAGGAAGAAGAAACAGAAAATGAATAAAAGAATTTCTCGTTGAGGTTGATGGCTTTGGTTTATTTTTGTGGCATTTGTTAGTTGTACGAGAAAAAGAAAATGTCTTGCAGGCTTAGATGTTGCATTCAGTCTGTATCTTTCCCATCTTCTTCGTGAGTTAATGTGGATGACTTTGGTTATGATCACGCAGATTGATTGTTTATTACATTGTACTTTCTTTCCTGTTCATTGACTGTTAACCAATTACAAGTTCATCAGTGCTGGGTTTCTCCCACTCTTTTTCATAGTACCATCAGTGTTCGTGTTGTGTTAATGATTGTGTTACATCTCAATGCAGAGTATCAGAAAGTCCGAGTGCCCAAAAGAGCTTGAACCTGCAGATAGGAGGTCCTCAGTTCATGTCAATCTGATAAGGAGAAATGAGAACTGCCCTGTGAGTACTCTCTTTAATGTTTAATCTGTTGCATTGCTTTCCTATATATCATGATATGGGACTAGGGTCAATACATGTTGTCGGTCTTAACTTGTAGAATTATGTAAAACAATCACTCAATGATTATTGAAATGTAAACCCAGTCAGGGTATTACAATTATGAAGTCATAGTGTATCTGTTAATGCATCTATGTGCTCTCATATGTGATCAAATGTGGGCTTGGGATGAGCCAGACATCTTGGGTTCGATTCCACACTAGGAGTTCTCCTGAATTACCTAATTCATGGATTTGGTGGGTGGGGTCGTATATCCGGGGTGTACTGCTTAGGAGTGGGTCCAAAGGGCCCTGCCTTTGTGCAGTTCCATATCATTTAAAAAAAAAAAAAAAAAGTCCAGTCGAGGATACGAAATTTACCAGCATGCCATATTTCCTTTCTTGCAGGAACCAGAGAAGCGCCATGTTCCATTTCAGGGTGTGGGAAGAACGCTAGGTAGCAGCTCTACTCCAGTGGCAGCCGAGCCAACTGTTGTTTCCACTTCTCTCAACTCTGCTCCAACAGCTTCCATGGGCCTGGTTGTGGATGAAACATTACCATCAACCTCCATTCAGCTTAGATTGGCTGATGGGACCCGCCTGATAGCACATTTTAATTACCACCATACTATCAATGACATTCGCTCCTTCATTGATGCATCTAGGCCTGGTGGTGCAAGAAATTATCATCTTCAGATGATGGGGTTCCCTCCCAAGCTTCTTAGTGATGCAGCTCAAACGATTGAGCAGTCAGGTCTTGCCAATTCAGTTGTTATGCAGAAATTCTAGCTAGCTGCGCCCAGAACTTTGCACTCTGGACATGACATAATTGGTACTGTACTGAAGAAGTAAACCAGTTCTATCTACTTAAGACCCAGAATGTGTTTTCAGAAGTGGATAAATGATGTGAAATAATTTTTTTAAGGCTGTGTTTTTTGTTGACAATTAAAGATCAAATTCTTATTGTGACGCCTTCCCCCCTCCCCCTTTTTTTTTTGCATTATTTTTATCAGTTATTTAGTTCAGCCAAAATGCTTTCTAGAAACTAGTGTGATTTGGGATTGTAAATAGGTAAATATGAATGCAAGCGTAAATAAGAAAATGATGGGAAAGTGGAACAACAGGAAGTAAAGAGTAGTCCAGCTTCATGTAGAGGTGTAAATTAAGTTCTTTGAATTAATGGATCACACTCCCTTCTAAATTCTGCCTGAAGCCAGCACGGATCAGATTTAGGGTTCTTCCCACCTCAGGTTGGTTATAAGTACAATTTTAAAGACTAAATCACAATTTTATAAAATATTTAATTGCGTTTTTAAGTTATATACTTTGAAATTAGTAACTTTGAAATTACCATTGAATTTTTGATGAATTACTATTAAATTTTGATTTAGTAGTAATTTTTAAAGTCACATTAACTTTAGAGAATAAAAATGAAGATTGGTTTTTTTGTTGAAGGACCATATCACATCAACTTTGAGGATAAAAGAAAGATAATGAGGTGATAAATAGAATTATTCAAATGTTTAACTGCATTTTTAAAATTACCTCTTTAAATCACATCTTTTGAATTTAAATTGTACACTAAACATGCCATGTTAAGTTTAAAATGCGATGTTGGACCTCATAAGGGTCATGGTCATGGTCGCATGGCTTAATGCTCTCTCTCTCTCTCTGATAATCTTTGGAAAAGGTTAATGAGGCATCTCACTTGGCAGAACAGTTTACCTCCATTCATAGTGGCTTCGATTTGACAAGAAAAAGCCATGTGTTGTTGGCCAAAAGAGTCATCAATCCTGCCACCATGAAGAATTTTTTCATTAGGGTTTGGTCGACTGGGGGCCCTTCACTTTCATGTGTTAGCCACGCATCAAAATGACAGCACATCAAACCCTCACCATATGCCAGTTACAAGCATCGGTAATTAACAAATATCTTATGCAATTACTTGTTCGAATCGCACATAACTTTAATAGTTTCACCTGTTACATTTATTTTTCTCTATAAAATTGTCCGAATTACATGATAATGAGTTTAATAAAAAACAATGTCTGGATAGGACAAGGGAGTCCTTGATCATCGAGAATAAACAATAAGCTATAATTTATTTATTTATTTATTTATTTATATTTCTGAGCAATAAGAAACATTTAAGCTAGCATGATGCATGCATCCATGATCCAGCTTCAAAGGTGGAATTGGTTTTCAAAATATCTTCTATTGTATTCTCTAATCGCTATCCATTATCTGTATATATAAGGTTAATTGGTTTTGAATTAAAATTAAAATTTAATTAGATGAACAAAATTGGTTGGAAAAAAATTAAATTATAATTTAGTATTGGGCGTGGTTTGGCTGTCAAAATCATTGAAGGTGATCAAATGATTATCCTGGTGTTTTATAGCACTAATTAATAAGAATGCTTGCCTCCCTAAAGCCGTAAGGAAATCAAGTACGAGTCAACGGTGCCAAATTGCCGATCTGTTAGCTGTCCATTAGGAAAAAGTATGGAATAATCATTCATTTCTTGGCCTACGCCAAAAGAAATGTCATCCATATCTTTGAAGAGAGATCATCCCATTCTGTCTATATTTTTAGTTTGTTTTTTACTCCCACTCCATACCCATCTTTAAATCTAATCTCTTTTCACCATACAGCCCCCACCCACATGATTGATTGGTTGGAGTATTACGACAAATAAAAAACAACAAAAACACACAACACAAGAAGGATGCATTTTTTGGAGCACAAATATTTTAACAAGATAAATCTTCTTCTTTTTTTTTTTTTTTTTTTTGGTATCCATATTTTTGTTGAGTTGACATGTTTCATTAACTTTTACTTCAAAAAAAAAAAAAAAACCGATAATAAATAGAGCATGCCAACTTAACATAGATGTATTAAAATGCAAATTATGTATTTTTTTCGGAGAAATGCTTTAGTGCAATAAAAAAATTATTTTTGGCCCATAAAAGTTCCAGGTGGCAAGAGACCATAAGCTCCATCTGTAGTTGTTATAGCCTCACCCACTGATGGACATGTGACTTCTTGCCACCTAAGACTTTTATGAGTCAAAAATTGTATTTTTATTGTACTGTAGCATACTTTTTTTTTTTGCCCCAAATAAACCGAAGAGGAGTTGATGTGGGAGGATTGGCTCCCACATCAGCTCAATATAATGCTCACATTTGACCCATTTTTAGTGACGTAACAGATGAACAATCACATGAAAGGGAGGATTCAAATTTAAAATTTGAAATTCAATCCTCTCTTCCCATCTAACAAGTTATTAAATATGGACCAAATATGAAAATAATATTGCACTATAGTATACTTCTTCTTTTTTTCGCCCCAAACGAACGGAAGAGGAGCTGATGTGGGAGGATTGGCTCCTCTCTAATTTATTGAACTAAAGAAGATCTAAATTCTTAATTTATGGTTTGCCGCCCCCTACAAATCAACTTCACGAGATTGTTACCACCCT
Source organism: Corylus avellana (assembly GCF_901000735.1). NCBI lineage: Eukaryota > Viridiplantae > Streptophyta > Magnoliopsida > Fagales > Betulaceae > Corylus > Corylus avellana. The sequence continues at coordinate 48,826,000 of NC_081542.1, read as the reverse complement.
TCCAAAAATTTAAAAATAAATAAAAGCATGTTGGTCTTAATCTGCCATAATGTAAAATCATGCTTGGATTTTAGTCTTTAATGAAAGTGGGCTCATATGTCTTAGGTTTCTGTCATTGAATAGTGTCTTTGAAAAGAGCAAACGGCGCTGGAGGCCGCTTCACACGGTTTTGCATTTCATGGAGTTTTTTCTTTCTCTCTTTGGCCGAGGGTATCGGCTTTATTTGATAAAGTTTTTTCTTTTTTTTTTTTTCAAAACAAAACATTAATAATTAAACTCCAAAACACAATACACTTAGGGCTTATTTGAGATTGCGTTTGAAATGCTTAAAAGTGTTTTAACACCCAAAAAGTCAATTTGAAAAAAAAAAAAATACTCGTTTAGTAAAAAAATTAAAAGCGCTTTTAAGGGTCCAAAAAACCTAAAAATGGTCAAAAAAACAATTTTGGCAAAAGCTTAAAAATAAAACTTTTGCCCAAACTCTATTTCTCAAATTCAATTCCAAACAGACTCTTAATAATAAATAAATAAATAAGAGGTGCAAAATTCTCACACACACTTTGCACCCAAATAACATTTAGCAAAATCTCAATGTTTAAAAAATTAAGCAATAAAATTTGACAGGTAAATTTGATTATTTAGTGACTAACTTGATAAAATGTCATATCACTTTATAAGAGACTTAACACGAGTAATTTTAAAAGTTCATCTTGTATCTCTCTTGAGTCCCTACAAGAATGATGTAGCTATTAAAATCACAATTTGATCAAAATCTAATAATGACCAATCACAAACCCAATTGTAATTTTAATAGTCACGTTATTCTTAGAGAGACTCAAGAGGGACTTGTAACATTACTCACTTAACACACTCTAATTTACATCAAATAACCTTTTCTTTTTTTTTTCGTTACATAAGATTACAAATTAGATAATGCTTAGGAATAGAGGACTATTATTTAATAGGAAGGTAAATATGCAAAGTTTCTTTAAAAAAAAATTCATTTTAATAAAAAAAAAATTAAAGATATATTTTGACTGAATATTATATCAAGCATTTGTTCTTGTGATTATTATCTACGTCACGTTTAACCACTTAGATTCACATATTTATATTTTAATTTTATTTTATTTAACACGTTTTTATATTATATTAAACCTGAAATGCATTCTTAAACAGAGATAAGCCAAAATAATAATAATAAATTCAAAATTTTATATCCCTAAAAATACATTCCCTAGGGAGGGAGATTCAAAACCTTTTAACTGCAAGGCATAAAAGGTTTGCCTATTGCTTGCTTAATTCTCTCTCTCTCTCTCTCTCCCTCTCTTCTTGTCTTTCATCCTTGTTTATTTGTAATTGAAGGCCAAAGTAGGTGTGGGCTGTGGTTGCAAACAAAATGATTTACATTAAAAGGGGATTTACTTTACACTAATAAGTTGATAAAGTGAAAGATAAACAAGTTTAGACTTTTGAAAAGTGTTCATTTAATATTAGCGTGCATGAGATGTATTAATCATGAAAGGTTTAGATGAAGAAGTAATGCAATAATTTCGAACTCTGTTCTATAATAGGATTAACACTTTTGAAATAAGTAAATCTTGTTAATTTCCGTCGTAAAAATAGCACCTGTCTTGTATTGTATGATTCTATCATGCCACGCACACTGCTATGGACATGACGTAAAGTGAAACAGAAAAAGCTTTGCTTAGGGTTTTTTTAGGCTTCCTCTAGCTCCACCTCCACCCACCTCACCTTCACACATGAACACCACCAGTGACGTCTCTCAACTTTCTCACTTTGCTTTTATTCTTACGCTATTCGACGGATTCGCGTATTCTCTCTCTCTCTCTCACTCTATCTCACTCCCACCAAACCCTAACACTCTACGTTTCTTTTTCTTTTTCTTAATGAGTTGAAACAAGAAGTACAACAAGAAACATAAAATAAACAAGAAGATTTTACAGGTCCTTTTTCACAGCCCCTGGCCCCTGGATAAGATTCTTGTGTTGGAGGAAGCGTGTTAGTCATTTTGGTTGTAGCGATCTATGGTGATCAAAGTTGAGGGTGGTGCTCAAAACACCAAAAAGTTGCTAGTTTCAGCCTGACTTCACAAAGGAGGATGGTGTATTTTGTGGTTGGGATTTAAATCTCCAATTTCTTTGCACCAAAAAGGTTATACTATAAGAGAGCCAGAGAAGCAGGAGTAAAGGACTCCTAGATCTACCAGATGAAACCAAAATAGGTGATGACACTTGGCGTGCACATGCATAGCAGGAAATAGGAATCAACAAAGGGAGAGTTTTTTGGGGAGAAAGTGGTATCCTTATCTCATAAAACTCTACTAACCCAAGCTCTGCAATTAATCATGAGTTGGGAATATGAATCTCTATAATTTAAAGATTAATATTATTTATTGGATCAATAGACTAATTTTTACTCTTACATTATTTGACTAGTTATATGCATGACAATCGTATAACATTATACTAAATAATATTATTCGATTTTAAAGGGTTTGATTACTTGTGTATGGAAAATTATGATTGAGATTTAAAACCCATTTATTGGAAGGATAATATCTGCGATCAAATACGAATAATAAGTTAAGCCTATATATACTAAAAAAAAAAAAGGATTATAGGGACCTTGATGTCCCTATAAATCACAAATTCAATAAAGAAAAAAAAATTAAAATCATAGCGTTGAATTAAAATTCAATAAAGATTCATTTCAAATTTAATAATAATTTTAAAAAGCCAGAAGTATAAAAAAGTGAAAATGTATATATCATTATTCTTCTAAGAATTATAGGGTCCTTGGCGTCATGAATCATATCACCATTTTAGAATAATTATATTGCTTTTTAATAATTGTTAAGCTATTTACAGTTAAAAAAGCAAAAAAAGAAAGCCACGACCGATCGTGGTAAATTGATCATTGATTCCCCAAAATTAACATAATAGCTGGTCCATAATAAGCATTTTCAATCGAGTGCACACTTGAATCAAAATGTAAGATGCTTCATAGAACATAATGTCACAATGATAAGGTTATTGTCTTTGTCACGTGTAAATGCTACAAAGTCCAGCAAGTTGCACCAATTATACGAGATACGGTACTGATTAACAACTTCCAGTTAAACCAAATATATGATTCCCGATCGAGTGAAAAAAGTAGGAGTAAGAAGATCATGTCATTAAATATGCTCCTGCTTTCCCCCCTTCAGCATTTAAAAATAAATAAATGCTCGTGTTTAAGGAATATACAGCTTTAGTCCAAAACTGTTCTCTTGTGTACTGATATGATATTTATTACGTGAAGGTTATAATCAAGTAGTAATTTTCATGACATTTGTTATGTTTGTAAAACTAACGTTGCAGTACTGTCAAATAATGTTCAAATTTCATAAAGCATAGATGGGCACATGAATTTATAAGATGGTTATAGTAAAAACTGTAGTACTTTATATTTAGCTTAAGTGTAGTAAAAAAACTACATGTATACGGTAGTTTTTTATTCTCTCTTTTTCTCATAAAATACTTGGAATTAAATTGCATTATGGCATCTAAGCCAAATTCATTGTATCCAATGCTTGGTTTAGTTCAAGAGTTTTAGGGTCTGTTTGAGATTGCGTTTGAAGAGTTTAAAAGTGCTTTTAGCACTGAAAAAGTCCGTTTGAAGAAAAAAGTACTCGTTTGGTAAAAACATTTAAAGCGCTTTTAAGGGTCTAAAAAGCCAAAAAAATGATCAAAACACACTTCTGGCAAAAGCTTAAAAATAAATCTTTTGCTCAAAAGCTATTTTTGACTTAAAAACTCAATTTTTCAAATACAATCTCATACAGGCTCTTAGATGTATTATAGTTTTTACTATAATTTTTTTATTATTACGTCATTTACTAAAATGAGGGTTGTCATGTGATAGTCCATATAACAATTATCATATTTACAAATTGAGTTATCAAACGTGCTAGTCTATGTAATATTCATTATATTAATTATAAAAATGTAAACAATCATATTATACTAATTATAAGTAGTTTAATTGGTTGGGTGGAAGATCATTGGTTCAAATTTTCCTATTATATTTCTCTCGTATTTTGTGGTCACGTAAAAAAAAATAATAATAAAAATTTGAATTTGTAAAATGATTGCAACCCAAAAATACCATCACGTATCTTGTATCTAATGCTTGGATTATATAGTGTTAAAGAGAAAAGACAAACGCATAATTACAGCAATTGCTCACTCACTGCGACATATCTGCTGCGTACTAGGAAGGAGAGATTCCTCTACTGACCTCCTAGTATATACGGGTGCGAATACAGATAGAAGACACACCTCTGTCTCTCTCTCTCATTCTTCATACAAATACTTTGGGGGTACTGTACGTAAAGCCATATATATATATAAGAGTAGTTACATGCATACTATATTAATTTTGCTAATTGTAGGAGTATTTAGGTACAGTAGAAGTAGGGGGGACAATGGAGAAGGAGCAATTTGTTCACCAGTTATTGGAGCTGTTCCCCACGAGTTTTCACAGGAGTGGAGCTATTTAGTCATTAGAGAGACTAGAGCCCTAGAGACTAGAGGCAAGGAAAAGAGGAAGAGACATTCGGACTGTCCCACTTACTTTTCCAGCTTTTTTTTAAGCTGCAAACCCCACTTTTTCCTATGCAAATTAACTACTGATTATGTATGCCATTAATAACACAGAGAGAGAGAGAGAGAGAAAGGGAAATTACAAACTAGGGTAAATATTTTACCTGACCATGGTGCATGGTTTGCTTGGACTTTGAAAGGAGAGAGTACAACGACGTCGTGTGTTCATCAGTTCTCAAACATTTGTTTCTTTCTCAACAAAAATTATATAAAGAAAAAGAGAGAGAGAGAGAGAGAGGGAGGAGGGGTTTGGGAGGAAGAAGAGGACAACTAAAGTGCGAATATTAAATGAGTGGACAGATTGCTATCAAGCCCCAATAGTTACAAGAAAGAAAGGGGAACAGTAGAGAGAGAGAGAGAGAGGTGATTCCGTGCCCCAAAAACCTTTATCTTCCTCCGTCCATCACTCAGTTGGGTGACCTCTTGGCTCTTCCTCGATTTGATCGTTCCTCTTTCTCTCTCTACGAAATATATTTTTCTCTCTCTCTCTCATTCTTTGCCAGTAATGGCAGTGCATCAGTGGCAGTGCAAGAAAAGGGGGGAGAGTTTTCATTGGGAAGGTAAAGCTTTGCACCTCTGCCTCAAAACAATTACATGAGCCACCGCCCCTTCTTCTATAAGCCATCTTCCCTCTTTCTGACTATACAGCGTGCGCTCTCTGTGCATGTGAATTCCTCTGTCTCACTCCACTCATAGAAGCTACTTAGATAGAGAGAGAGAGAGAAAGTTAATGCTGTTAACGAGAGCAGAAAGATAACACCCATTTTCCAAAGGAAATCTAAGCAGGCTTTGCCAGACCACCACTACCACTTTCATTATTTAGGATTTCCTGTAAAAAGCCTGAAACTTGTAGCATAAAACCCGGGAGAGCCCTGGGGACAACAACCTTCTTTAGAGAAAAAAAAAAACATTGCGTAGGAGAGAGAAGAAAGAAAGAGAGAGATAATGGAGAGTGGCTCTAATGGCACTTCTTGTATGATGGCTTTTGGAGAAAACAGTTATGGCTTATGTCCAATGATGATGATGATGCCTCTAATGACTTCTCATCATGCTCATCATCATCCTAATGCAGCAGACACCAACAATACTCTATTCCTCCCTTTACCTCCCACCAACAATCAAAATCGCGAAACTAACTCCTCCTCTTTCATTCTTCATGACCACAACAATACTACCAACACCGCCTCTTATATCATGGACACCAACAACAACAACGACGGCAGCACTTCTGCTGTGAAGGCTAAGATCATGGCTCATCCTCACTATCACCGACTCTTGGCCGCCTATGTCAATTGTCAAAAGGTATACACACACACACACACACACACACACACATATACACACACACACAAATTTTAATCTTCACACACTTAACATCCAACTTCTTTCATTTAATTTTACTATCATGTTTCAGAGTAATTATGGTCCCAGGAAAAGAGAAAAAAAAAAAAGAAAAAAAAGTGAAGTCAAAACCCTTTCAACCGAAATGATAGAGACAGTCTTCAAGTGTTTGCCTTTTTCTCTTTTATTTTTATTTTTATTTTTATTTTTATTTTTTTTTCCTGGCTTTCGTCATGTTTCTTATGAGAGGTTTTGAACGAAACAGGTTGGGGCACCGCCTGAAGTGGTGGCAAGGCTAGAGGAAGTCTGTGTATCAGCGGCGGCAACGGGCCAGACAGGGACCGGCTGCATCGGTGAAGATCCGGCGCTGGATCAGTTCATGGAGGCCTACTGTGAGATGCTGACCAAGTACGAGCAAGAGCTTTCGAAACCCTTCAAGGAAGCCATGCTTTTCCTCCAAAGAATCGAGTGCCAATTCAAAGCCCTCACAATTTCTTCCTCAGATTCTGGTGGTTACCCTTCATCTCTCTTCTTTACTATATCTTTTATATATATACAGCTACCAGCCATGCATGGGTTTTTTCCGATGAACATATGGGTTTAATTAGCACTAATTGTTAACAATATGGAAGAGAGCTTGGATCGCAAAGTGGGCGCTTGTGATCTCCCCTTAAAGCATGTTTGGACTGTTCTAGATACTAGCTAGGGTATTTCCTTAAACAGTGTTATTTCTAGTAGTGTGATTCTCTTCTCTCTTGTTGTTCATGAATATTTACACACACACACACACACACACACACACACATATATATATATATATATATATATATATATATATATATATGTGGCCGTTTAAGTTTGGTGGTTTGAAAAATGTGCCATTTAGCTATTATATTCAGTTGAATTTAAGGTTTCGTAGAAATAGGGTTTCTTCTGCCCGTAGTGCCCAGATCCTTGTTAGCTCAAGCATCAGGGTATAAATTTAAATTATAGCTCTAGGTCTGGAACTACTTTGTGCTACAGAATATGCAAATGAAGGTACAGTTAGGTCGAGAGATTTGAAGCTATTTGGAATATGTAAGTGGATGATGTTTGGGAGTGAGAGCATTACCCGGGGACCGGGGTAGATATATGGTTATGTGCACTAATAAAGGTTTAATCTTTTCATGGGATAATTAATTTAGTCATTGCAGTGGTTAGTGTCATGTGGAGTTACCATGCATGATCATAAGATCGATAAAATGTATTTAGGTTCATATATAGGCTGAACTACTGAAGTTGCAGTACTTATTTAAAATGCTATTGAAAAAAGAGTGATCACTGCGAAGTTTTCCTCAAATGCATAGATGATATGCTAATCAATACCTCACATTGTATACTTGGGTGTTTAATGTTGTTTTAGTTAGCAGTGCTCCTTATGTTCATAGCTGCTTGCCTGTAGTATGATGTCTTTAATGCTTCACATAATACTAGTCATATCATAAACTATTGACCAAACCTAATAGAACAATCCAATTCTTAATTTTTTATTTTGTTTTTTGAGGTTCACTTGTTTTTTTGTGTGGGTATAATGTAGTCTTTAGGCCATGACAAATCAAAGCCAACATTGTAATTTCATATGGTGCTATATCCTAAAGGAGGTAGTCAAAGTTATAGTTGGGACTCTTGAGTGTCGCAGAATACACAACAGATGTTGGGCTTGGCACATACACGCCTTCATAATCTACCCATTGGGTGAAGACCTTATTAGCTTTCATAATTTGGGGTATCATAATTTTGCCCGGCTCAACGCATTGACGTCCTTGCAGAGTTCACATTGTATTGTAGCACTCATTCGTCATATATATGGCATTGTTAGATTGGTTTTGATACTATTTGTTGTAACTTGGGGAAGATGATAGTCGAATTTGCACTCTATGTCAAAAGGATTAGTCAAAAGTTACAATTGAAGCTTCCTAGCTAGTCTCACCAAGTACACAACCAATGTGCACGTGACGCATGCACGCTTTTATAATCTACCTCCCAATGCAGGACTTTAATTTTCACAGGGTATCATAGCTTGCATGCATGCCTTGGATTGTGAAAGCCATTCATGAAGCTAACTTGTTGAATGCATGTAGGGCCTCCAATTTGATATAGGATGTCAATGCTTGTATTGTGTAGGAGAGGATTTTTTTTTGGGGGGGGGTATGTAAGAATTGAATAAATAAGGAAAATTTACAAGATCAATTGGGCTGCAGGGCATACCCCTAGGCTACAACCAAAATTAAGGAAAGACCTGAACAATCATTGAATAAGGAGAAGGTAATCAACCAAACCAAGAGCTAGGAGACAAGAAAGACCCCAAGAGGACTATTAGCTGATGAGAGATGGAGCCTATTAAGGGAAGTAAGTTTGGCTCTAATCTAAAATACAATCTCATTACAAACACTAGAAGCGTCAAGGGAATGCCCTTATAACAGCCGGACATTCCTTTCCCGCCAAATTTCGTAAATTGTAGCGGTAACCATTGATTTGGCCACAAGATTGGAAAAAGAGTTGCCCTTGGTAGAGTGAGTCAACCAAAGAATAATATCAAAGAAGTTGGATTGTTGCATTTAGCACACAATGAAGTCCAGATGGGAGAGGAAAATGGACAAGAGAAGAAGAGGTGGTTATGGGATTCTTCTTATTGGCCACAAAGAACACAAGACTAGTCAACAAACATACCATGCTTGTAGAGCACATCTTTCCCTAGGCGACCAACCAAGGGATGAAGGCACAATGCGGGATAGGTTTGCCATGCCAGACAAGCTTATGTCAAAAAAGACAAGCCGCCCAGAGGCAGAAGTTCTTCCAAGTAGATTTGATGGCAAAGGAGACATAAGGGGGATCCGGTCCGGACAAAGGAGGCGAAGGATGGACCATCCCATTACCCGAACAATCTTACCATGGGCAAGCGGTCTAAGCATCAAAATATTCCTCCAAGAACAAGAGCAGTCACCAAGGGCCATACATGTGTAGGAGTAAAGGAGGATAACATGAAGCCATACTTTTAGCCCGCTTAGTCTTTCTCCTATCTCACTCTCCCTTTACACTTTTTAGGTTAGTAAGATAGTTTTCTGCCCTAGCGGCGGCGCTGTGCACTAGGCTCTGGTGAGCTGCAATGGAACGGCGCCTCTCCATAGAAGCGAAATCCTTTTGCCTATGAGCGAAGGAAGGGTGTCCTAATCTCCGTTTGGAGCAAAAGAGAAAAGGGTTCGTAAGAGTAATTTTCGTGAGTCAACCTTGTGCTTCATGGTTGGTGGATACGGTTGAGGAGACGAGTCAATCTCTGTTGAAGATTGATATTGCCAAGTCATACTGTGAGGTCTATAAGACTTTGATGGTGCATGGGGGTGTTAATAAGGAATCATTTGGCTACCTGAGGGCCGTGGTGGGAGGGGATGGCGTCGGTTTGCAAATGAGTTACAGAGGATGTTGGTTCCACAGGCCTTTGTGCACCCTGTTCTAGGGACGCAGCTCAAGCTTGGTTTAGGAGAATCCATCTTTGGATGTCATTCTAAGGTTCTTCGACTGGCGTTTGGTTTTGAGGTGCTTCCCATTGGAAGGAGGGTAAGATCTTTGCAACCTCTTGATCTTCTCCCGGTGAAGGACTCTTTTGAGCTGGGGTACAGAGATTATGAGTCGCGGGTTTTTTTTCTTTTTTTTTTTTTTTTTTGGTAAGTAATGTCCTTTTTTTCTGAGTTAGTTGATGGTCTTTTTAATTTTGATCATGAACCATATCATGGAGGTCAAAGCATTCCCAGCAGACTCCCTATAAGGGAGTCTGTCCGGAATGTCTAAAAAATCGCAAAAAAAGTCGCACAGCAGACTCCCTAAATGAACCCTAAACATTTGGATTGCTATAGTGAAACCCAATGTTTTGGGTTCCACTATTGCAATCGTTATGATTATTAAAATAAAAAAAATGATTCTCTCTTTTCTCTTCTCTCTCCTCTCAAGTTTCACAATTCTCTCTCATCTCTCCTCTCATATATATAATATAATTAAAATAATAAATATTTTAATGATATAGGGAATGATTAAAGAAAGTTATTGGGGTGTATTTTGACATAGGGAAACAAAAAGTAGTTTAGACTCTTAAATGTAAAAAAAATGACAAGGAAATTGCTGGGAATGCTCTCAGATTCTCCCATCTGATAGAAGTGTTGCTCTTTTTCTTTTAATGTTTTCAGTTAATACACTAGTTCTTACATAGAGAATAGATAGTATTGCTTTATAATCCATCAAAGCTATTTAGATAATTAATGCCATTTGCTATATGAGTTAAAGCAGTTTCCTATTGTTTAGATAAGTGTACTTGTTACGCAATTATTTGTATCAAGAGATGATCTCTTTAATTTTCTGAAGTCTCAGCGACTTGAATGCATGTCCAATTCTTGTTTAAAAGAATTCTTATCATATTGAGTTCAGTGTCAAATCCTAATGAAAGCCTTATTTCTGTACTGAGCAAGAAATTCTTGTATTGTGGAAAGATATAAGGATAAACCAGTGGCGCAGGCTTCATTCAAGAAGTAGGGAGTCTGAAATTAGCCTATCATTTGTATGGCGAGAAATGATAAGAAAGAAGCCCGTATTAGCTAGGGTTAACCAGGTCTCTATATATAGATAAATTTGGTGTACATGGATCAAGTATAACATAGTTTTTCCATACTGTGTTGGGATTTTAGAAATAGGCATCTATGCATTCTTTTTGAGACTTATGGATGGAATAGTTTATATTAATTTACAACTTCTATATGTATATCAATGAAGGATTATATATAGGACTGCTTCCTAAGCACGTGACAGAACTGGCTGCATTTTGTTCATGAAAAGTATTTCCACGTTGAGATGCTTACTACTCTTTGTTGTTATCAGCTTTTGGCGAGGGTGTGGATAGGAATGGATCGTCTGAAGAAGAGGTTGATTTGAATAATAACTTCATTGATCCGCAGGCCGAGGACCGGGAGCTGAAAGGTCAACTTTTGCGTAAATACAGTGGATATTTAGGCAGTCTGAAACAGGAGTTCATGAAGAAGAGGAAAAAAGGGAAACTGCCTAAAGAAGCCAGGCAGCAGTTGCTGGATTGGTGGAGCAGGCATTACAAATGGCCTTACCCATCGGTAAATATTGGCCGTTGATCTTGTCACTGTTCATATACTTTTAGAACATGTAATAATCAAACCTTAAATCATTTGTCAACAGGAGTCACAAAAGCTGGCTCTTGCAGAATCTACAGGGCTGGATCAGAAGCAAATAAACAACTGGTTCATTAATCAAAGAAAACGGCACTGGAAGCCTTCGGAAGACATGCAGTTTGTGGTGATGGATGCTACCAATCCCCACTATTACATGGACAATGTCTTGGGCAATCCCTTTCCCATGGATATTTCGCCCACGCTGCTCTGAAGATTATAATTTATGCACAATATATATATATATATTATGGAATGTTGTTGCAGCTCTAAACTATATATCCTCTGACAGATCGGTTTATATCATGTTGTCATATTAACTTATGTAGAGTCTATTTAAATTAGTTCTCTTGCTGCTTTTCACATTTGGGTGGGACTAAGCTAACAGTATATACGGCATTACTAGGTTTGAACTAATTATTCTAAGTTAAAAGTTTGTTGCACTTCGTTTTGATGTTCTATGAAAGCCCATTCCATGTGTTTGAAAATAACTGGTATTGAAATGTTGTATATTTTCTTTTTTGAGACTTGTTACGATGGCCATATTTCTATTGACAAAAGATAATTATATTTGTAATGAGTGAATTTAATTATTTAATTAATATTTTAATATAATTTTTTAAGTATGCTTGGTATATTGTTCCAACATCCACGGAATGTACATACCAAAGTGTAAATAGTTTGAGGTTTATGTTGCGCTCGCATGAAATCAAGATTTTTGGCATTAGTAAGTACATGTTTTTAATTATTCAAAAAAACAAATGCCTACTTGACAAAATGAAGGACTAATTAAATTTTAATTAGTATTTTTTTAAATGAAAGTTGATAAGCACTTGGTCAAGAGAGCTAAGGGAATTACAAAGACTTGTTCTGTTTTTTTTTTTTTCTTTTTTTTTTCTTCGTGTGAGTAATTTAATTCTACGATCAATGAATTTAGTAGAAGAAAATGTGTGTTTTGAGAAAATCATTTTAGAGAAGAGAAGAGATTATTAAAGGAAAGCTTAGCAGTACTAATAAATAATAGTACGAGAAGTGTTGCAAATACTTTCAAGTCTCAAGTGTCCACTTTGAAGTGCTTATTCCTTGGACTTTAAGTGCTTATTTCCTAATGTGGCTAACTTTGGGATAGTAGCCTTTAGGGTTGGCAATTTTGACACAACTCGCGAACTCGACACGAAAAAATAGGTATTGAGTTTGGCCTTATAAGATTCGGGTCTTAATCGATTAAGACTCGGTTAATTTCGTGTATGGCGGGTCTTCTCGACGTGTCTGGTGGGTCGACCAACCAGACTATGTTATTGTTCGGGTCTGGCAGGTCGACCCACCAGACCCATTATTTTATTTATTTATTTATTTATTTTTAAAAAAATCCTAAACTAAACTAACCCTAAGGCCCTTATTCCAGTATCAGATCAACTTTCAGCTAACTGCCAATTGCCCAGTGCCGTGGGATTGTGAGAGAGAGCCCGGAGCTCGTGACCAACAATGGCAACGACGTCTCCTTGGCCCACTTGCTACCAATGTCCAGCTGCTGTCTTCATCGAACGCCGATCTTGTAGTTGTCGACTCGCTCTGGCATCTCCTCGGTGACGACGCCTCTTGCCAGACCGATCCAGACGCCGTCTATGTCGCCGACAGCCCCTTGCTTCTCTCTCTCTCTCTGTGCACTCTTTGTCTCCAACCCATATTTACACTAGTAAACATAAGACATTAGTGTTTTGATGTCTGTTTTGATTGTAAACACCCTCCTAGTCCCAATATCGCTTTGATTGTAAACACAGAGCATAATGCTCTGTTTTGAATCTTTTGACCCGTTTAGCTAAACAGGTAGCGTTTGTGTATAGGTTAATCGTGTAACGGGTCCTCGCAGGTCGTAATCATGTCGTGTCAAGTACGTATTTTGCCACCCTTAACCCAGTCCCCCATCTCATGTCCATCATTGGATGATATAATAATAAAATGTAAAAAGTTCAAAAGGATTTCCCATCTTTCATGCAAAGTGCGTTTGGCCCCGTGATTTTGTAGGCCAAATACTCATTCTAAAATAAAATCATGAAAAGTGTCTTGTTTGGAAGTACGTTTGCAAAAAAAAAATTATGTTTTCAAATCACTGGTAAAGGGATGGATTTTTAACATGCATGATTTTAAACGCAAACCGTAATTTTACCAAACATTTAATGCGTTTTTAAAAATTGGATATTCATTAATTATATTTTAAAATCGCTATTTTTTTAAACCACATATTTTAAAACCGCTAAACTAAACATTTTGATTGTTTTCTTAAAGATATTTCAAAATAGAGGATAAAGGAAAACAACATAACAGATGATTTTCTTGCTTCTTTTTTGGGTTGCCAACAAATGATTTCTACAAAATACCTATGGATTCCCTGGGCTTGACCTCTCAACCCAATTCGGAAACGCGCTTGGGCTTCCCTGGCTTGGTTAAAGCCCACAACGCATGGAATGCGTTCGCGCAGTGAGGCCGCAACTAATCCACACGCACACTTCGCAAAGTGAGGTTTTTCCATTTTCCCCACACTTCTCTCTCTCTCCCTCTCACTTGCCTCCTTGCAGCCAACGCACTCTCCGGCTGGAGCATCGACGGCCATCAATTTCAGCAGCCCCGTCGACGCAGTAGCATTTTTCCTCAGCTTGCCCTTCCTTTCGGTAGCCAAGGTTCTTAACTTTTAATTTTGTAATTGTATTCTGTGCGGAATTTTGTCGAACATGTCGAGATCAATTCAAGTGGTCAGTGATAGAGAGCTACATATACTGCTTCTTAATGCTCAATTTTAACCGAATACAAAAACGTGTAATTCTCTCACTGAGCACAACACAAGTGCCAAAAAATAACAAAATACAGTGCTTGAACATTTAATGCACATTAGCTATGCATCTTGTATTTTGCATCAAGAAACTTATAATTTTTTTCTATTTAAGGTTCAAAAAAGCTTGCTTTATGATTAGGTTTGAGGAAAACTAATCTTTGGGAGGGTAGATGGACAGGTAAATTTATTTTGCTTTAGTTGGAACAAACTTCGGGGGAGTCTTCACAAGTTTGTCCGATTATGGCGGTGTCGATATCCCGAAAGCTTTTGCGTTCCTTTCATGGGTCCTTATGTGCACTTGGCCGCTATGATTCTCCAAGTATCACATGTCAATCGTTTCGAACTTCTCATGGTAAACGAGATATGTATCTATTTGTTTTTTCTTTGTAGGTTAGATTGCAAAGTTGGGTCCTTTTGAGGCTTCGTAAATCTTTATTTATGTGTTTTTTTTTTGGTCCACTTTTTCACCATTTTTAACAGATTTGTATGGCCATCTTTATGGGGATAGCGTATTTTCTTCAGGGTCTTGTGGTCATTTCAAGGTACATTCTCGTTATATTTTCTTTCCTCACCTGTCTCGTAAAGTTTGATTTTTATTTTTGGGTGTCGAAAGCTATACTATTAGAGTTATATGGCAATCATATATTAAACATGCCAATTTGTTTGGTTTTGTTTGCTTACCATACTTTTGACATTTCGGTTACAAGCCTATATTGTATGCATTATTGTAGGGTGGGTCATCTATCCTCGCTAAACGATGGCTTTCAACTTCCATTCTGACTCCTGAATCGAGTGACGGAGCATTTCCCTCTGATTTATTGTCCAAGAAGCCTATGGTAACTACAGAGCGTGCTATAGGTAGGAGGAAGAACTAAAACATTTTATGCATGAATATTTGTGTACCTTGTTGCTTGGAAGAAGTATGATGGTTGTTGAGAGTGTGTATGTGTGTGCATGCTCGCCTTTAATAAATTTGATAATGACTCTTTTCACTTTTGAAGTTTAAGAGTTTGTTGAAACTTGACCTTTACATTTTATAGATTGACCTTATTGTTTTGGTAGCTGTACTTGTCAATCTTATGTTGTAGTTTGGAAAATGTGCATATTATTTACTTTTGTTCATTGTAGATTTTGACTTCTTTGTCTCACTTATCTTGTTGTATCCTATATTTTATCTTGTGGCTAATGATTTGCTGAATAATTTAAGCGGTGCTATTGTTTTTAAGTTTTAAAAATGTTTTAATGATGTAATGTATCATGGTATAGGGCTTTATCAGGACCTGGTAATTCCAGTAACAAATTTTCACAATGAAGACAAGGGCCTCATGGTTTTGGCTGGTGATGTTTTTGATGTGCCTATTAGGAAGGATATTATTCATCGTGTTGTACGATGGCAGCTTGCCAAACGGCAACAGGTAGTTATTGATTATTATTTCGATTTTTGGTGCCTGAAGCGTGTGGTTGTAATGACAGTAGTGGTATTAATATATAATTGTACATATCACTGAATAAGAAAAACAAAACTATGATTAATACTAATATCCTTACTATATATGGCTGCATTATATCCTGGAACTGTTGCAAATATGGATTCCAATTGCTATTCTCATTCTTTAAAGTTCCATATTTTCTGTAGGGGAGGGAGGAAAATTCTGTTCTAATTATGCATATCTTTGATATCAAGCCTTTGAATACTGCATTAGAGGAAGCTTACCAATCTTTTTTTTTTTTTTTTTTCTTCCTGGTTTCAAATTGTCACCTGTCATTTTTTATAAGAATGTTTAGGCCTATAGAGATATTCTCAATGTTCATATTGCATGTAGTGAGTGCAATCTAGCCAAAAAAGGAAAAGAGATTATTAATCTTCTCTTGTGACTTGTGAGGATGTATTAGATGTGGATGTCAGTAAGACTAGTACCTGATTGAGTGGCCTGCAGGGAACACATTCAACAAAAACCATTAGTGAGGTTAGTGGCACTGGGAGAAAGCCGTGGCGACAGAAAGGTACTGGTCGAGCAAGGCATGGAACATTGCGTGGGCCCCAGGTAATTACACTATTTATGAATTATAAGTTTCTTATTGTTACTCTGACCTTAAGATGCTTTTAAGTGGACCTTAATGAATTCAATGGATGTGTAACAGTTTAGGGGCGGTGCTACCATGCATGGCCCTAAGCCACGAAGTCATGCTTTCAAGCTGAATAAGAAGGTTCGGCGTCTAGGGCTGAGAATTGCTTTGACAGCTCGTGCAGCAGAAGGAAAGGCTAGTCTTTGTCTCCCAGATCTTTCATTTCTGGCATACAATGATTAGAGTTATTGGGAATCGATTCTGTGTGTACAACAACGAATAGGCTGTTCTCAGCTTATTTTTTCTCTATGCTTAACCAGTTTGTTTTTAAGCTTCTATGCTTGTCTTCTGTAGTAGTGTGTGTTACTGCTCAGTTTCGAGCTTTAACTGCCTCTTTGCATTTTTAAAAATTGAGAATCATCAAATTGTCTGGATGAGGTTGGGATGTCCTTGAGAAATGATGGAAATGTCTCTGGTTAGGAGTTATGATTATGAGGTGTGCTTTGAAGATAGTGAAGCACAATAACCTTTGCATCCAATCACAAATGTAATACGTATGTTCTTTTATTGTTATTTTCTGGAGTTCTTCTGAGCCTTTATTGTCATCATCATGGTTGTTGTGAAAAGTACTCCTAAGAAGCCTTATATTGACTGTAGTTGGTTTAGTTGGGTTAACCCTGTTTCACCAATTTAGCCTATTATGAGTATTCTTGAATGCAAATCATTACTTCTTTGTTGTGCCTATGAGCGTTCTTTTGTGCTAATTTTCTTAGCTATAGTGCCTGCTATCATATTCTCTGTGCATTCTTTGTGTATGGAGTACGTAAATCTTTTATTTCTATCAGATTTATAAAACCTAACGAGAGAAAATTGGCCAAATGTACAGCTTCTGGTTTTTGATGATTTGGAGGTTCCCACACATAAGACCAAGAATTTGGTGAACTATGTCAAGCAAATGGAGAACACAAAGAAAGTTTTGCTGGTGGATGGTGGCCCCATAAATGAAAAGCTGAAGTTGGCCACACAAAATCTACATTATGTTAATGTATTGCCATCGATAGTAAGTTGCTCTTCTGATCCTTGTTCCATGGTGTATTTCAAATGGAAGCCAATTAATTAATTTGTAGGTCTAAGTCGAGTTAGGTTCAGACATGTGGTTCCTGGAAGCAATGGGCCTCATTCTCTTTAGGCAATGAATTAGGGTTACAAAAAATGTGACAAAAATTTCAATTTCCCAGGAATCTTGGACTATCATCCCTCCATAAGTATGTGTGGTTGGTGGGTGAGGTTGGGAGTTTGAGTTCCCTTTGGTGCATGAGTAAATTCTCCTAAGGCAAAAAAAAAGGGAAAAAAAGAAGAAGCACCTTACCTATTTTTCCTGATATATTGCATAAGATGTTGAATACTTACAACGTCTGGGTAGACTTTCTGTGCAAAAAGTTTATTGTGTTCAGCATAATGGTGATGAAACGCATGACCGTGACCCCAAGTCATGGTAGATAATTACCTTTGAAGTTGGCTTCCATATCACTGCTGATGCTTGTTGCACATGTTTTGCAGGGTTTGAATGTCTATAGCCTTCTGCTTCATGACACACTGGTGATGTCCCGTGATGCCGTGAACAAAATTGTTGAGAGGATGCACACTCCAATTAACCGTTAAAGCATTATCGACATTATAAGCTCTACTCCAGTAGCTGAGAATAGGAATCATTTTCCCTTTCGTTGAGGAAAAGGAAAAGCCCAAAAAGTAATTATGTTGTTTCTGTCAAAAACATGCAGATGCGTGGGCGGATATGTTGATTTTTCTTGTGTTTTGACCTTGTAGTCATCAGCTACGAATTTTGTAGATGAATTTTGGCTATTCTCAAGCACAATAATCGGAAAGTAGTCACTTTTTCCTATATGTTTCTTGATGTGCCACTGACTCCCAGTATAAAGAATTTGCTGCAGTGAAGTTCTTTCAGTATTTCCCTCTACTATTTGAAACTTGACCAGCTAGTAGCTGGGCATCGGGAATTCAATGGCTGATAAAGCGCGGAGGCTTGGAAGAACAGCTACTTTTTTGTTACTGCATCACAGCATGCTGTTATCTTTTAGATCAGTATGTAAACAGCTTTGTCGGTCTTGTCATTGGTTGTGTGTGAGAAGTGTTTTGATGTTACATCGCTTGGTGTATGATTTCAAGTCCAAACTTTGTTTGGTTGGCGTGAAAATGACACCTAACGGTCTCAAATACATTTAATGTTTCACAGCCATGTGGCTCATAATTTTAAGGATGCAATAGGATTTTGGGAGTCATGGATCCGGATGCCCAGCAATTTGAGATTGACAACAATTTGAACGGCAAATGTAAAATAGCTTTTATGGAGTTTGCCTATTTGAGACTTGTTCGGACAAGTAAGTTTTATAAGAGCTTTTTTACAATTGTTGTTAGCAATTTAGACAGTAAAATTAGAAACAATTTTTATTTCTGTCAAATGGGGTAATCTAAATTTGATTAAAGTTTCTTGGACGGTGAAACTTGATGATTAGTTCATGAGACAATCAAGTACCGGCTGATTTGTTTTTCTCTATTGATAGGCAACAAACTCTGTCTCAGTATTAATCCAAGTGTCCCACCTGCGCAGTCTCATCTTCTCTTACAGAACGGACTATAGGCTGCAATTTTCTATTTCCCTGTTCATAGATCTTCAACACATTAAACTTGGAAATTCTATTGAGATTTACTGTGGCCATTATTGTCGCCTTGACAAGCGCCTTTGGGAACGACTTTTATGGGGTGGCTACGTAATGAAAGCTATAAGATTTTGTTGACAAAAGGTATAAAGTTTCGGATTTGGATTTCATACCATTTTTTGTCCAAAAAGAAAGGAGCAAAATAAAGAAACAAATTTGTAGGAAAGTTACTTGAGGAAACCTTTTGTCCGAATGGGCTCTTTTTTTTTGTACTGAGTGAGCTGTTTACTCGGATGGATAGTATGGACTTCTAGTTCGAACAAGAGAACTCATTTTAACAACTCATACCTAAAGAAGAGGGAGGCATGAGTAATAATAGGATCCTCATCTGACCTATAATTTTGTTACTAAAATACTTTTTTCACTCGATCTTGATCTCTCCTTTGGCAAGTGAAAATTTTGTATGGGCATTACAAAAACTATGAAAACTCGTTATCAAAGCGCTAAAACAATTCAAATTGAGACTCCTTAGACTTGGTTGATCGAATTGTATGCTCTAAAACAACTCAAATCAAGACTCCTTAGACTTGGTTGATCAAATTGTACGTAATTCAAGTAGTCAATAAAAAAGGGTCCGCCATCATCCACCTATTACAAGCAAATAAGTTCAAGATAAGTGGATTCTACAATTCAAATAGGCTAATTGCCGAGAACCGAGAATCCTTATCAAGACAATCATGAGGCCTCAGACAGCTAAAAATGTATTCCTAGTGACGAATTCCGCAAACTCGTTACTAAATTAACTTATTACAACGAAAATCGTCGCCTCAAAAACGTTAATTTGAAAAAAAAGAGAAGGCAAACCGTAAACGGGGTTTATATAGAAATTTGGAAAACAAAACGACGACAATTTGCTTGTACCAATAAAGTCACTGTATCTCTCAGGTCAAGCGTCACAGTCACTCTGTCCACCTCCTCCTCCATGAAGATTGAAGACGACCCTGCGGTTTCTCTCCTCTCCTCTTCTCCCCCAAAATTCAAGTTTTGAAACAACAAAATCTCTTATTTTTGCCACCGAAATTTTTTGCTCCAAACTCCCTACATTTTCAACCTTCATAGACTCCCTCTAAACCCTACTCAATGGCCAAAACTAGACCAGGCAAAAAGGACTTGGACTCCTACACCATCAGAGGCACCACCAAAATTGTCAGAGGTACAACGCGGAACACCCACCTCTCAAAAATGAAGCTTTTTTTTGTTTTGGGTGTAAAAAATGTTAGCTTTCTGGTTGGTTTTTGCAGCTGGGGATTGTGTGCTGATGCGGCCATCGGACACGGGTAAGCCTCCCTACGTGGCGCGCATAGAGAAGATCGAGATGGATGGTCGGAACAACGTGAAGGTGAGGGTGAGGTGGTACTACCGGCCCGAGGAGTCGATCGGTGGGCGGAGACAGTTCCACGGGGCCAAGGAGCTGTTCTTGTCCGACCACTACGACGTGCAGAGCGCTCACACGATTGAAGGGAAGTGCACGGTTCACTCTTTCAAGAACTATACCAAGCTTGAGAATGTTGGGGCCGAGGATTACTATTGCAGATTTGAGTACAAGGCTGCTACCGGGGGGTTCACCCCTGACCGAGTGGCTGTGTGAGTTTTTATTTTTTTGGGTCCTTTCGGGTTTTGTGGGTTTGATGGAAATGCGTGTGTGTGGGTGTGTTTTGTTTCCTTTGGATAAGTACATTGATGGGTTCTGATTTTTATTGGGTTTTGTGCTGAAGGTACTGCAAATGTGAGATGCCTTACAACCCGGACGACCTCATGGTGCAGTGTGAGGGGTGCAAGGACTGGTAAATTGTTCTGAGTTCTTCTTTTTCACGTGCTTTTCAGTGTTGAAATTCATTTTTTTATATACGTTTCTAGTATGTTAAAATTCCGTAGATGAAAAGATTGTTGAAAGATAAAGAGCTTTAGGGCCAGTGAAAATTTGGATGATTGACCCACTTAATGTTACATTTCTATTAGAATCACTACTAAGAAATGGATAGGCGTATATCCCTCTGTCTTATTTAGGCTATGTGTCATAATTCTGTAGGTGTATGACTTCTTGTTGTGATTTAGGTTAACGGGTGTAAATTGCATCATCTGAAGGCTTAATTTCTGTTTGTTGATTGCTTAGATATTCTCCCAGTAAAATCCATGCTGGACTGGTGTGTGATAACTCTTTCTGTAAAAAAATGGAAAACCCATTGGTGTTGATGTTATTCATGCATTAGATTATACTGCTTTAGGTATGCCTTGTATTCCACAGTATACTGAGTTTGGATTTCTAGTCACTTGCTTAAATGCTTACTGTAATGCTTACTGATGCCTTATAGGTATCATCCTGCTTGTGTGGGCATGACTATCGAAGAGGCTAAAAAACTGGATCGTTTTATGTGTTCTGAATGTTCATCCGATGATGACGTTAAAAAACCCCAGACTGTATTTTCAGAGTCACCAGGAGCTGATGCCAAGGTGTGACTATGTTTCTTAATTCCACATAATTGTAGACTCATGTTTCATGTCTATGTTTCCCTTAATTCATTTTCTTGTCTCAACTTGTGCATGATACACAATGTGCCTTTTTTTTTTTGGGTCTATGGGCTAGTAGTTAGTTTGGGTTTGGCTTTTCTAGAAATATTTTTCTAATGTAAAACATGGCTCTTTTTTTGTTTCTCTTTTTTGGTATTTGAAACTTAAGGTGTGTTATACCGTCTGAGACTCAACCTGTGGTGGATGGTTCGCATTTGGTGTAGCTGGTCCTGTGGTGGATTGTTCTTGTTTGGTAAAGGAAACATATAAGATGCTTCCTTTGTTATGAGATGCACTATAGTGCTGAAGAAGAAGATATATGTGCATATCTAAACATGTGAACCATAAGTTAAATTGGTCAAGATTTGAATTTTGTAAATGGATATGCTTACTTGGTTACTGATTCTATTCAGTTCTCTTGAGATGCAGTCTTTGCATATGAAGATTGTAACAATTCAGGCTTCTCTAGTGTTGACAATCAGTCTCTGTCTTACTTTATAACTTTTGGTTGAATACCTATTAAGATGGAACATTCTGATAAATTGGCATTCCTGCTAATGCTCATATAAGTTGGGATGTACTTATTTTTTGCCCTATTTTTCCTATTTTATTGGGTGCTGTCCTTTGGCATGATAGATATTCTTATCTCATTCTCACTACTGAAGGTGCATTCTGGATTTATATTATTATATGCATACAAGTGATACCAAAAATGTTATTACATAATGTGGATTTCTTTCTGGATGACATTTTCTAAACATTTTATTGAAAGTAAAAAGATATACTTGCAAGATCTACTTCTAGGATTCGGAGTACTTGTTTCTTTCTTTTTTATATATAACCAATAGTTTTGAGTTGAATGGCAGTCGACCATTATTGATATTTTATCCTGCTTTGTAACTTGCTGTGGTAAACCGTTGGTTAACAATATTTCCCTTGGTCATCTAGTTCTTGTTGATGATGAATCTGATGATTTTGTCATGACCATGGAAACTTGTAAAATTGTGGACTTGAAGGATATCATTTACCAACAGCTTGTTCTCGATTTTTTTTTTGATAAATTATGGTTGCCTTCCTCAAGGTTTTGATAAATTAATTAATGGTTACAGATTAGACCGGTTAGATGACAATAAAATTATGGAAAAAATAAAAAATAAAATAGCAATCGCAGGGTAAGAGTGCAAAGAGTCCTTGGCTTCGGAATACATGGTTTGAGTCCTTGGTTTTGGAGCTGAAATCTCTC